>NC_054713.1:7690416-7769761 GCF_016097555.1 Gigantopelta aegis | reverse complement strand
TCTGAAAATTCTATGTCTGGTGAGTGGGTGTTTCTTTGAAATGTGTGGCTGTGAGGTTGTTGAAAATGTATGAAAAATTCCAGATTATCTGTTAACTTTGATTAATATCATGTTGTCTATAAACTGTTTTACCAGTGGCAACAAGTACATGGCTATAACATTTTTTATCACCCACCTGGTGAACGTATAGCGGTGTCGTACAAATACGGTACGCACCACGAGGGTCGTACCGGATGTACGTCTTTTCATTGGTTGACAGTAAGTCTACCGGGACTTTTTTTTTTCATTCATGAAAAATTACGTTGTCAACATTCCACAACTTTTACTATATATTTCATTCATTCATCGGATGTCGCGAGACATTTAAATTAAAAATAATAATAAAATATATAAAATAAATAAAATTGAATATTGTATATATATATGTATTATTTCTATAAACAAAGCTATATACACCTTGAAAAATAAAATGCACAAATAAAATATCGTAAACATGTATCGTCTGCTATCGATTTTGTTTATTTGGCAACTCGAAATGACTACATTTCCCAGCCTTCGCAAAAGCGTCAAAAACTTGACTAAATTTATCAGAAGAAATGTTCAAAGTTATAAAAACTGACTTTTGTATTTACACACATATCATCGTTTGAATTATATGCTAATTAATTAAATACTTCTAGTTAATATTCGTATTGTCGTCCGTTCAAACATGTGTTGACCTAGATTAAAGTGGTACCAAATGTGTGGCTGCACGACAAAAGGTGCCGGATGTCGCGCATTGTAATATTGCGTAACAGCCAATTACAATAAAATACATGAAAAAAATATTTTTTTCGTTTTTAGCACAAACAGTTTTTAAAACAACTTAACTTTCATACTAATACATAGTTTCTCCTAAAATAAAACAATAAAACATGTTATTTGGTGATTGTGTACAACCTGTCAAATTCTAATTGTCTTTAATTACGCAAGAATTAATCACTTATTTGGCTGAGTTTATTATAAAATCTTGGACTTTTCAACGCCAAGTATTGCATACCACTGGAAAGGTCATGAACTCTACTTTCTAAATATAGCAAGTGCGCAGCTATATTTGTCACGTAGGAGTAATGCGCATTGAGACAATTTCCGTGGCAAAATTCAACAATTACTTTTTCCCAAACTACAAAATAAGAAAAACATGCGATCGTCTGTTCAATTTATGAAGTAAAAATGCATTTGAAGTAGTACTAAGACTGTGTATGTTGTAATGCGAGACGTGAAACGTATTTAAATCAATCTAAATCGAGACAAACATGTAAAAAAACAAGTGCCTGCTCGATTCACGGTATCAATTGAGAAAATGGCAGCGCCAGTGAGACCAGCATGTGTAATGACAAAGGAAGCTGAGGTGGCTCGCCAGTTGAATTCGCTGTTAAACATCAATGCCAGTATGAGAAACATTGCTTCTGACGATGTGTTACAAGACATTATTATGGACTACTTTGTAAGTAGGGATCAGAGTGAGTCAGAATCGGATTTCGAATCAAACAAATCTATTTACTGAAATCGAGGTGGTCATCGGGCTCATTACTCTGGCCGTGTTACAACCTGGTATGTGAGAACTTACTGTATGTTCAAAGCTGGAGAACTATTGACTTATGTTTGACTAAATATTCCTGTCTAGTCATAGCATTCATATTTGGTGTGAGCACTGATAGTTTCTCATTTTATTGATGGTGGATACTATTGTGCATTTTTTTTTTTTTTTTTTTTAAAGGGGTGGGGGGGGGGGAATGTGTAATGGAGGTTCAATATAAATTATTGTCAATGGCATATACTGTTAAAACAAATATTACATGGTTACAGAGTACAGAATAACTTGGTTGGCATATATTATTATTATTAATGAAGATTTGAAGCAATAATGAATCAGGTTTTTTGTGTAAAACTTCGGACTTCATTTTCTCAAAGATGGTCCTTTGGAAAAAATCATAATTGTATGTACAAAAAGTTCAATATTTCGGAAAGTTTTCATCCGATTTTCATAATTAAAACAGAATTTTGCTCTGTAGAATGTGCTTTATCTTATTCCTTCAAAAACACCTTCTTTTTTTTTTGGACCATGTAGCACCTTTTGTCATGCAGCCACACAAATGTTCCGCCCCAAGTCACTTCTCCCCAGAACAGTTCGCCCCCAATTTTTTTAGTTAGCCCCACGTGTAATACCCATCTTCCCCAATACTTATTTGCCCCCATGATGCGTCACTGAATACTGGGAGTTCAACGTCTGGTCAATGCAATTAAATTGTTCTAAATCACAATACACAATTTGCGAGTCCACATTGAAGTAGATATTGTTGAAGAATGAATTAAGACGTAATCCAGTGTTCTAAAATAAAACAAGTCTGTGCTTTTATTTCCTTTCATGAACCGCCCAAATCGTCAGGGGTAAAACAAAAATAACAACCACAAACCCTTCCACCACAAAGAACAAACAAAGAAACAAAAAAACTAAAATCACGTATACATAAACTACACATGCCTACCAAATTTTAAAATGCATGTAATTTAAAACATATTTCATAACCATCACGCACACCATTTGTGCCATTTTTTTCTGTAATAAAAATATAAATGTATATATGTAAAAATGGGACAACCAGACAGGTAGCGAACTGGTTTGGGGATGAAATATGGATTAATAAAAAAAAACGGAAGTAGAACAAACTATTTTGTTAAGCGGCGACCTTTGGGACATACCGTAGTGCACAGTCTTGTGATATCATTCCGCCACAGTGTAAAATGTTTACATATTCGAAATGCAGGAATTTCTATTTTTTATGACAAATATTCAATTGTTTGAAGGTAGGTAATAAATAAAATACCACACTCGTGAACTTCCCAAGGTATCTGACCTCACTTTTGTTCGGTCAGATACCTTGGGAAGTTCCCTCGTTTCGTAAAAATTATATCTAGCGAAAACTCGTATAGTATTCTATATATATCCTTTTGAAACAGAAGCCTGGAAATATAAATGTTAATCAATGGTTACATTATAAAGTAAGTGGTAATTTTTTGTGCAAAAGAAACGTTTTTCTTTACTTTTCAGCTTAATAATTAATCATTAGATTAACTCTGCTGTTTGATGAATGTGTGCTGTTAGTTTATTTGATATGTTGGGATTTGTTTTGTATATTTTACTAGATGAATCTGATAATAGCGAGGAAGCAATAGGATTACTTGTTGAAGGACTGATCAACATAAGTGAGAAGAGTGTGCGGTCGTATTTTGGAAACCGGCGCAAAAGTGGAGGTGGAGAAATATCTTCACTGTCATTGTATGAGGACAGACATTCAGCCGTTATTTACTTTAAAGATGCAGCAGGTAATAAAAACATTTGTATACCCAAACAAAAATTGCAAGCTTAATAAATAGCTGGTACCAACCTTGCGGCAAGGTAGTAACTACCGCGTTTCGAGCTAGTATTTGGAACCTTTTTACAACCTTGCCGCAAGCTTGCGACGAGCTTCTTGCAACCTTGCCGCAAGCTTGTTGCATGCTTGCGATGAGCTTCCTGCAAGCTTATTCAGTTTAAGCTAGTATTTGGAACCTTTTTACAACCTTGCGACGAGCTTCCCGCAAGCTTGTTGCAAGCTTTCGACGAGCTTGCGGGAAGCTTGTGACGAGCATGCGGGAAGCTTGTTGCAACCTTGCCGCAAGCTTGCGTCGAGCTTGCCGCAAGCTTGCAACGAGCTTCCCGCAAGCTTATTCAGTTTAAGCTAGTATTTGGAACCTTTTTACAACCTTGCCGCAAGCTTGCGACGAGCTTCTTGCAACCTTGCGACGAGCTTCTTGCAACCTTGCCGCAAGCTTGTTGCATGCTTGCGACGAGCTTCCCGCAAGCTTGTTCAGTTTAAGCTAGTATTTGGAACCTTTTTACAACCTTGCTGCAAGCTTGCTACAAGCTTCCCGCATGCTTGCGACAAGCTTCCCGCAAGCTTGCGACGAGCTACCCGCACGCTTGCGACAAGCTTCCTGCAAGCTTGCAACAAGCTTCCTGCAAGCTTGCGATGATCTACCTACAAGCTTGCATCAGTGGCAGCCATCTTGCATCTTGTATAATTCTTTAAAAAAACAACAATGGTTTTAAAGTGAAAAACATGAACAGTTAAAACAAAAAAATAGGTGCTACATGTTGTCAGATACTTAGGCTACAAAATTAGTTTACCTGTCTGATAGACATGTTCCATTTATGTGGGATAGTCTTGACTAAACTAATATGCTAAAAAGCTCCTGGTCCTATATTCTTCTTCTTCTTCTTGTTTTATGTTATATTCCTCCACTATCTGGAGATCCACACTGTGGTGTAAAGTCATTTGTTTGTTTCTTCTTGTTTTCTTTTTTCTCCTGTTCCACCAAGCAGGATTCAACCAAACTTGGTCCAAATGATCCTCTTATAGATCTGACCAAGTGTTGTTATTTTTCAGGCCAATAAAAATTCCAAGATGGCCGCCCTGGCCTCTGAATAACTGAGACATTTTTAACTTTTACTCAAGTTCCACCATGCAAATTTAAACCATATGTATTCCTAATGATCCTCTCATGGCCCTGACCAAGTTTGTTATTTTTCGGGCAGATTTAAAATCAAGATAGCTATAGTGCCTAATTCTCAAATACACCGTGGATGCTGCGTACAGGAGGCTGAGTGTTTGCAGAAAGTTTGACTGATGCCATTATCTTCTATCACTCCATATTCATCTAGTGTTAGGCACACAAACCAGCCCTTCTGAACATCTCTCTTAGGCCGTCGGCTGAGCTGAAATATGTGCCTAGAAATAGGATTTCGTTCCACTATCAGATGGACTAAAAAACAATTATGTTTTCATGTATATACATGTCTTACCTAATGGAATTCACTTATTTCCAGCAAACAAACTTGCACAACTTTATAAAATTTGACTTTAAAGGTATCCTGTCGGGGTAAATATTTAGGTATTTTTATGCAGATACGTGTCATCTTTGAACACTCATAACTTTGTTAATAATCATCTCATATTAAATAAATTGATATACTTGTGTTTGTCAGAGAACCATTTAAGCACACAACCAATTTGAAGTATGTTAACGCATGTTTACGATTAAAAACAAAACAAAAAATTCAGTCATAATTTTCCAAACAGTAAAATGTTATTTACTTTTTGTTTTGAAAATGCAAATGTTTTCAAACAAATTGTGTATATTTCATCATTAATATGTATAATCTTCATAAAAAACTTGAAAAAATTGCAAGATGTTTAGTAAATCCTGCGTAAATCATGATAATGTAAATATAGTGCTATTTTTAGAAATAAAACAATTTGCTCGTATCCATTGGCATAACTAAACATATACAATTGCAAATTTTACATATATATTTATATTGTTCCTTTTCACAATGTACTTCATATTTTGTCATATATTTTGTATTATTTTAATAATTATCCAAATAGAAGCATGTCAAATTCTAAAAATAGCACCAATCTCTTCAAGATAATATGTAATATACAAAAAAAACAAAAAAACCTTTCATTTTAGACATCATGATCACAACTGTCATTAGCAACACTTTTATCATAACATGATATCCTTATACATGTATATACTGGAACATTTTGTTTTAGAAATGATTAGCAAAAATTATCCATTGATTAGCAATTACTTATTTTGTATAGTATTACTTTTAGAATTGCATAGCGATCTCAAAGAATTACAAGTGCCTACTCTAAAAACAATTTCTGCAGGAAACCCTGATTAGAACATTCTAATAAACATACTCATAATAGTGCAATATATAATCAGTCATTATCGTAATTAATCATCATTGTGTTGATAACACTTCATTGTCATCATCTTTTCCCAGGTATTTTTCCAGAGGGTAAAAATAATGGGTAAAACAAGTAAAATTGTGTACCCTCAAATTTCAGATTTTTTTTTTTTTTATAATGTTAAACATTTTTTTACATTTTCCTGTATGACTCAGTGTCAGTGACATATATCAATGAAACAGTCTTAATCATCAAAGTATCATTAAATATCCAGTATCTCTCACCAATGTCACATATGATAAACAAAGCAAAATAGAGCCTACCCTAAACAAAATTTCTGCAAGAAACCCTGCCATTTTCACACTTCATCATCATAATCAGCATCATCGTCATCATCATCATCACTGTGTTGATTAATTTCATTATCATCATCTTTCTTGTTTAAGCAGCTTTTGGAGCATTTACAAAAATCTGTACAAGCTAGTTTGATTGAATGGCATGAACATTTGGCAGTAGAGCATGTACCGGTACCTGCTTTGCATCTACAGTGTACATTCAAAAGAACAGCCTCTGGAGCTGGGTCTTTTGACATCCAGTAAATAAGCAGTTCATCATTTTTCACATTCCAGCCATGGTTAGTGGGTGATGGAGGGGAAATGAACTGCTGTAGTGCTCTTCTGTGAATTATGGCTGCCTGATAGTTGGATCTTTTGCAGTGTTGTCGCAAAGCATCTTGAGTTGGCGGCAAACTCATTTCTGATGATTTCGCCATACAAAAGATTTGATATCTAGCTTCATTTACGCTGGTAGATTTTGATTGTCCGTACAATTTACAGACAAATTGCTCAAGTACTGTGAAGACTGATTCACTCAAATCAAACTGCTCACCTAATGTTGAGAATGCTTCAATAAAGTCACTTGATGCAATAGTCAATTCAAAAGCTTTCTTCTTTCCTTTTCCATAAAAAGCACTTGTGGAATCACAACCTGTAAAGACGTGCATTCCAATAAGCGACTGGCATATTCTGGGTGATAATGTTGCTGAAATCTTCTGCAAATTGATGATCCGTGTTCGGTTCTTGACACCTGTCAGAAAGAAGAGATTGGCTTTTATTCTACTCTTCAAACCGAGTGCAATTACAGCAACATCTGTATCTGGACTTTTTATGACAACAGTATTGTGACTGATAGATGCATGTAGTGTATGGAGCAGTAATCTTGTGTCTGCCTCCTCATGATCACAGTCAAGATCACCAACATGTCTCACTGTTGCACTCCCATCCTTAACGTCAATCAAGTGGCATTCATCTGCTACGGTGACATAGATGGCAATGTCTTGCATCTTGCTGTAGTTTCCTTCTTTCCAACAAGAAAAAAGAAAGGTAATAAGTGCTTCCTTATTTTCACCAGCAGACATACATTTTTTCCATTGGTGTGGCGTCTTCTGAGCCTTGCTGTAAATGTGAGTAATCTGGGTACCACTAGAAGTTGCTGTGCGCCGTGCTCGTTCAGCATTCTTTATGCATATGTCCGGATATTGATCGGCAACAAAGTCCACATGTCTACACTTGTACCTTGAAGCAATGCTAATCACGAGATCCAAGATCTTGTCAGCAAGTTCTCCAAATGTCTCTGGAATGTGCTGAAGAGATTGAAGGACAGCCATGGCATCTAATATAATGGCCGAGTTGGAAGGCACCAATGTTACAAGACAATCTTCTGCTTTCTTTTCCACAAGATCTAATAGAGCTGATTTTGAAGTTTTAGCTAAAGAGCCATCCATGCTTGCCAATGGCAGAGATATAGATCCAAGGGAATATGTCAGAATTTCTCTAAGGTCAATCTTCCTGGTCTGTGCTATGACTAGCAATCTAGCAAACAGTGCTCTATCATTCTTTAAGACTGCCACCTTCTCTGCTTTGGTATTCTGTTTCTGTCTCTTTTGGTCTCCAAAAGTCTTCAACTTCAAGTTTTTAATGGGGGCAAACATATCAACACCTTTCTTAGAAATTAATCTCTCTTTCATATAGTTGGCTGATGCTTCATCACCTTTAGCATAGGCATTCTTCAAGTCAAGACTCACACTTCTGTCAGCTATAACACCTGAGCTCAGACACACTAGTTCATCATACTGGTTGTCAAATAGATTGATCATGCTGTTGATTGTATCCATGATTAAAGTTATTGCTTTTTTATCCTTCTTGATTCTAGTAGCATCATTATCTTTACAAGGCCTTGTTTCTGGAGAAACACCAGTCATCATCTCACACTGTCGAGTAATAGCTGACCGTTGTGGTTGGGCCAGGATCCAACATTGCACAGCTCCACTGTTCAATGTAAATCCAGTGACGCCTCCTTTTGTTTTGGAGTCTCTGTTCACAGTTTGCTCAATAGCTTGGTCACATACAATTGATGAAAATGGATATCTGTCCTGACGTTGTACAGTCCAATTACCTTGTTCAGACATCTCTAGATAACAGTCATAGTGTGTAGAAGGAAGGTTCATCATCTCTAACCAGTATGCAGGCAAGTACCGAGAATAGTTCATTCGGCCATAAGCAAAAAACCATGGCATCATCAATCTGACCGAAGCAAGATGCAAAGTCCAATTCGACTCCCTTGTTGCTCTAATGAAGGTTAACAGCAATTGCACCATGTCAATATAGGAACTCCAGAACTGGAAAGAGTCACTTTCCCGGCTTTGTGTCAAAATGAACGACGAGTAGGAATCCATCAATTTTGAGAATTGACTTGATTTGATAGCCTCATCCATCTTCTTAGCATAGTATGCATCCACCATCTCTTCAGTAAAGGGAAGGAAGTGCTCTGCAACCTGTTCTTCTGGTATTGAGTCAAAGAAAGCCTTGAGACGTAGCCTTTCCAGTGCTTCGTACATCAACTTGTGTGTGGTTATAGTGATTTGATAAAATTGTGGTAAGGGTATTTAAATAAATGTATGTATATACTAGTAATTAGTATGTGGTTGCGGTAATTCCTGTCGATGTGGTTGGATTAATGGAGTTGTGGCTATAGTGATTTGATAAAATTGTGGTAAGGGTATTTAAATAAATGTATGTATATACTAGTAATTAGTATGTGGACGCGTTAATTTCCAAAAATGTAGATGTGGGTAGATTAATGGAGTTGCGGTTATAGTGATTTAATAAAATTGTGGTTATGGCTATTTAATTTAGTTGAAACCACAATTAAAGTTCGTATATTATATCTGCGTGCATGTGTGTGTATGTTTGCACCCGTGCAGCATTTTTAGCATCAGTATTAAATTTCATTGTGCATAAATTAAATCATTCCAGATGACGCATTTCTGAAGAGGGAATTACGCATTGTTTTGCTGGGCATCACTGGTGCAGGGAAAAGTTCATCTGGGAATGCTATTCTCGGACAGAAAAGCTTTGTATCAAAGGTCTGTTCTTCGTCGGTTACATCAAAATGCTTGGAAAAGAAGACAACGCGTTTTGGCCATGATATTGTGATCATCGATACACCGGGCTTCTGCGATACTCACCGTTCAGAGAAGGAAATAACCAAGGAGATTGTCAGGTGCATTGGATTGTCATCACCAGGTCCTCACGCCTTCGTCATGGTTCTTAAAGTTGGAAGATTTACCAAAGAAGAGCAAGCTAAAATTGCTAAAGTTAAAGAAGTATTCGGCCAAAATATGACAAACTATTTGTTCGTGCTCTTTACTCGACTTGAGGATCTTGAAGCAGACGAGCAGACCTTAGAGGAATTTCTAGCACAGAATGATGGTGAACTCAAAGAACTGATCGATGAATGTGGCGACAGATGTACAGGAATAAACAACAATGAAAAGGATGCTAAAGTCAAAGAACGCAAAGTTAAGAAGCTGATAGATATGATAGTGTCTAATGTGGAGAAAAATGATGGACGTTACTATACATCAGCCATGATGGAAGCAGCAGAGAAAATTATTCTTAAACGTCAAGAGGAACTACAGAGAAAGAAGGAGGAAGAAGTTCGCCAAGAAAGAGAAAAGGTAAAAAGGGAGGCAGATGAAAAGCTAGCACAGCTTGAAAAAGAGATGCAAAAGAAACAAGAAACAATGATGGAACAGGAGCGGGAAGAACTACGGAAACGTCACGAGGAAGAGCTCAAAAGAATCGAAGCTGAACGGATCAAAGAAGAGAAGAGGTTAACGGAGAAAGCCGCCAAAGCAGCAGAAGAAGCAAGACACCAAGTTAGGGAAGAAATCACACAAGGTGAAACGATCTTAAATGCCATCGGACGAAGTGTGGTTAACATAGTTAGTAAAGGTGTGAGTGACGCATATGGTTGGATTACATCTTGGTTTTAGATCATCTATTGCATCGAAGAGGAATCACGACCTGCTATGGTAACATTGTTCAAACACAATTAATTTAATTTTGTTTTGCAATATGGTAGGATAACTAACTTCATAATATAGTGTTATATAAATATTGTAATATGGTAGGATACTTATCTTCTTAATATAGTATTATATACATATATATAGTGTGTGGTTGCTGTATGCCTGGTAATATATATAAGATTTGTTTGTAGTATAAAATTGCTTCGCTATGCTATTGGTTTGAAGTTACTTATTATATTTAGCACTAACGGACAATTGTGCCAGTGGTAGCCTATACTGCCTCTTGTACAACAGCAAAACGAGGCGTCGCTCTGCCTTGAGGGTGATTAACTTAACCCCACTATGAACTTCCCTTACCACAGACTTAAATTCACTATCGAACCAGGGTTTGTTGTCGCTTCGTGGAAGCTGTCGGAGAATATTACATTGTTTACTACTTAAAAGAGGTCATTCGCTTTGGTGTAAGCAATATTTATATGGCAAAACATAATGGGACTGGTCAACAGGGACTGGTCAACAAGCTTAGCCTGTGTTAAGACCTCTCTTTACATTTTACAAGTGGATATATATTAACATACAACATACCTACATAGACTTGAACAAAGACGAAGAAAAAGAGAAGGGATAAAGAAGGGGGGGGGGGGTATACGGAGTAGAAAACTACGTAACTTTTACATTGGATTAGGTGATTTCTAGCATACATTGTATGTGTTAAATTTAGCTAAAACGTTTAGTAGCAGGAATTAATTTTAAAGTAGATTTGTTCATTTGTTTTGTTCACTAAATTCATTATTTTCCAATAAGATAATTTTATAATTTAGATAGATAATTTAAAATAGTTTGACACGGAATTGATGAATGAAATGATCTGTTACTTCTGCAGGATTCCACAAGAACAAGAAGATTCATCTGAGATATATTGGAAGAACAGAACTGTATAGTTTTTACAATTTTCCGAAGCTGTGACTAGGTTAAGCGATGTTCACGTACTTTCGGTTCATTTGGACGTTTCTGTCCGAGTAAGTTTGACCATGTTTATCTTCTTTCTAGGTAAAAACACAAAATATAAATTATTGTTTTATTCATCGCTACCAGGTAAAAATCATTTTTTAAAAATCCATTTTGACTCCTTTTGAAAACAGATTGTGTACACAGTTTCGAAATATTTTTGTTGTATTGAAGATATATGGATGACATTAGGCATACTAAAGTGGAAAAACATGTTTTAAAATAATATAATTGCAAAAGACAAGACTTTTACCAGTGTTTTTTTCTTCAAATCAGATTTGTATAGTCACTTGCTGGTATTAGTAAAAACAGTTGTGATCCGATTGCTTACTCTTGTTCTGTGCAAACGTCGTTAAGCCTTAGTTTTTGGCCATCTAAACGAAGTTGGAACGTGATATATAGATATTGCTGTCTACGGTAAAGGGTCTAATCAGAAGTTATAGCCATTTTAACGTGTTTACGACAAATAAAACCTTTTAAAAATTAATAGAATTATAATTTATTTACATTTGCTTGCTTTGAATATATATATCTGTTACATGTTGGGCCATAGGATGAATAGAAAACAGTATGAGTGGGCGTTTGATGCCATTTATCTTACGAGTTGTTTAACGATATGAATAGTATCTCAAATACATTAGTATTATGTTTTTAGACATCTCTGGAAAAGGTCTTTCTCAGAGAAATGAGACACACGGAATTGCCTGCATGCAAAATGGCAATGCTTCCAAGTGACGGGCAGGTCATAAGGTTTCACAAGCACGTTCGGAGAAAGCTGTTGTAGCGCATGCCTTCCTCCCCTCCCCCCCCCCCCCCCCCCCCCCCCACCCTCAATGGGCAGGACAGTAATGTTATACGAGGAACAACATATCAATAAGGGGAAGCCTGCATGTGACTCGAGCTAGTCTCTGACCAGACAAGCCGGGATCGTTTACGAGCCAACATTTGATCTCACAAGCAGCTAGATCACATCTTCTCCCAACTTTCAGACAGCACGTCCAAACTGGTGTAGACGTCACACAAACTAAACGCTTGGTGAATATTGGAGGGTACTATTCACAGACGAGTTTAAGGGAGCCCTGTAGTTAAACTACGACAAAAACCGTCTCTATCGTCCAGGTACGAGATTTGTAGATGTCAAGGTCAAACAGGGTCACGTATGGCAGGTAATATTAATTACTGGTGGTGTACGGTTGAATTTCTTTACACTAGGAATCCCCTGTATATTACCCATGGAAACCTAACAGGTATCAAGACGAAATGAGTTAGCCTTTAGTTCTTTCGTCATGTCGCAAAATTGGCCTTGGTGGGGTTTTGGTGGGTTTTTTTGCACAATGCCAGACCCCACCCTGTCATGGTTGTAACATATATTCTCATGGTATCCAGCGTATGAATCGGTTACTATCCATGGAAATCAATAATATGTTTTATGTTCTTGTTTTAGATTAGCTGAATTTGAAAATATATTCCATAATGAATAAACACACACTATTAAACAATACAGTAAAATGTGATAACGATAATCTGTTATGGATTTTCGAGAATTCGTAGTATTTTAATTAACTCTATGGATTTTCGAGTCGAGTATATGGTATTTTAATTAACTTGTCACTATCTTCTACGAGGCCTCGAATATATGGTATAATGCACCTTGATTGTTATGTAATAGTTATCTTAGCTACGAGGCCTGTAGCTAATTTGGAGAGTTCCGTTCTAACCTGATAATAACTATCAATAAAACTTTAAAATATTGGTGATCTCTTATAACAAATAAGTGTGGAAACATTTAAATCTCCAAAGTAAAAATGTGAATTACCATCAGCGACATACAATTGTGGGGTTTTTTGCTGTTTTTTGCTGTTTCACTGTCTTGGAATTGTTGTTAGGCGTATGGTATAATGCACCTTGATTGTTATGTAATAGTTATCTTAGCTACGAGGCCTGAATAACTGAAATAAAAATCTTATCTTGGTTTTGTTTAAGTATATGTTATTGATAGCATATCATATCGATACAGGATATAATTTTTTTTTTTTTTAAATAAATATAAGCTACATCCATAAAAAGATAATAGCTAATTTGGAGAGTTCTGTTCTAACCTGATAATAACTATCAATAAAACTTTAAGATATTGGTGATCTCTTATAACAAATAAGTGTGGAAACACTTAAATCTCCAAAGTAAAAATGTGAATTACCATCAGCGACATACAATTATTTAGTTTTTTTTCTTTCTTTTTTTGTTGCTGTTTACTGTCTTGGGATTATTGTTAGGTGTATGTGCGTGTGTGTGCGTGCGTGCGTGCGTGTGTGCGTGTGTGTGTGTGTGTGTGTGTGAGGGAAATCGATCAAAATCGACACATTTTCTTATTTTTGTTCCTTCTTCTTTTTTGACAGTGAGCGCTTTCTTTTAAAACACAAAACAGTCAGCAGTTTATCTTATAGTATGTTTATTATTTTTCATTAACGTTCAAGTGCTTTACAAAACCAAAATAATAATAAATTCAAAAATCGCAAAACGCAGACCCAGTTTCAGCTTGTCGCAACATTACTCAAAACCACAACTCTAAAATCAGTCTTCATATGAAGAACGCGGTTTTCCACTTATTCTGTCTGATGTTCAGATAACAATATGTACAATCCTTTAATTAAACAGCATCTTGTATATGCCCACTAAAATATTGTGACTAAAAGAAAAAAGAAGTTAATACGCTTGCCTATATTGTTTAGTGTGTTTAAACACTGGCTAACAGAAATATTGCTGGGGTATTACACAATGTTGAAGACAGTCTTAAGTCTTAACACGCATGCAAATCTCAATATGAGATTCAAAAGCTGACTGCTGATTACAAACACCTGAATGATTGTAAACGTAGTCCAAGACACAAGTGATGATTGGTTGATTCACTTCATTGTCTTCCGAGGTTAAAATACACTGGTTTATTTTCGTAGAAAGATACCAGTCCTTTTTGTATGATCTCAGCGGTCATTAGACATTCTTCCTTGGTAGTCCGTGGTTTTGTTTTGCCTAGAAAAGAATTAAACAATTAAGAGTAATGACCTATTATCAACATAAATTAGCAATGGCCTACCATCAACGAAGTTGAGTAGCGATTTACCATCAACACATGAGTAGTGATCTACTATCAACACATGAGTAGTGATCTACCATCAACGAAGTTGAGTAGCGATTTACCATCAACACATGAACAGTGATCTACCATCAACCAAGTTGAGTAGCGATTTACCATCAATACGTGAATAGTGGTCTAGCATCAACCAAGTTGAGTAGCGATTTACCATCATCACATGAATAGTGATCTACCATCAACACGGCTGAATTGTGATCTATCATACATAGCTGTATTAATACCATTGCATATTTCATTGTGCATAACTCTGAATTTATTAAATATATGTATTATACTCTATACATATATATGTATCTCCTGTAAAACCCATCTTGTCACTGTCAAATATTGTTTTGGCATATTCCCCATATGCCGTTGTGTAACGGCCTGGGAGAAATAAAGTTATGTTCTGTTCCATCAACACAGATGAGTAGTATTTTACCATCAACACAGCTATAAGTAGTGACTTACAATCAAGACATCTACTATCAACACGGTTGATTATAATTAATGATTTAACATCAACACAGCAAAGTAGTGAATTACCATCAACACATCAACATCAACACAGCATAGTAATGATATATCTCCAATATAGCTGACAACACAACGGATCAATGTCCTACCATCTACGCACATGTTTATTGACCTACCATCAACGGTAATCAATAGTTGCACACAACAGATACCGAATACAGAACATGTACTAAGTGCGCCGCCATTCGTTACGTTGAACATAGCCCGAGTACTCTGACGGTAACAGAACAAGACGGACATATTGACAGTTATCACATGCTCTTACCTCCAGAGACCAGTCTATATAAATTCTGCGCAATCGCTGCCTATCAAACGGTAGTGAAAGATTCTCGCTCACTGATAACAAATATTTGACATGTTAATCACTAATATAAACACACTACGGGAAGAAACTCGACAGCACCCCCGTTTAATAATGTTCCAGTTAAATTTGTATTTGCTGATGGGTTTCTTCCTGTAGTGAGTGTATTAATGATTAATATGTGATTGTTTATATCAGGGAGCTAAAAATGATGGATGTACGGGTATTTAACGTCAAACACAGGATTGTTGTTGTATTAAAGCGGGATTCTTCGACTACCGTTTGGTAGGCAGTGATTGCACAAAACGTATATAGATTGGTCTCTTGTTTTGGCATTTAAACAAATAATAAATCCCACGTTTTTCTAGATGGACACAGCAGTGAAAACGTGGAATTTATTATTTGTTTAAATGCCAAAACAATTATTTGTAGTTATTAATAACATACCGGGGAACGTTTTGTTAAGTGTCGCGTCGCGATTCGCTACGCAAGTTACAAAGATTGCTACACAATTTTAAAATATTAAACAATAGATGTTATCGCTAAAGAACATCAACACAGTTAAGTAATGATATACCATCAACACAGTTAAGTAATGATATATCATCAACAGTTAAGTAATAATATGTCATCAATAACAGTTATACACCATCAACACACGAGCAATGGCTTATCATCGACACAACTGAGCAATGATCTACCATCAACAGAGCTGAGTAGGGACTAACCATCAACAGAGCTGAGTAGGGACTTACCATCAACAGAGCTGAGTAGGAACTTACCATCAACAGAGCTGAGTAGGAACTTACCATCAACAGAGCTGAGTAGGGACTTACACCATCAACACACAAGCTGAGTAGGAACTTACCATCAACAGAGCAGTAGGAACTTACCATCAACAGAGCTGAGTAGGGACTTAGGGAGCTCTTACCATCAACAGAGCTGAGTAGGGACTTACCATCAACAGAGCTGAGTAGGGACTTACCATCAACAGAGCTGAGTAGGAACTTACCATCAACAGAGCTGAGTAGGGACTTACCATCAACAGAGCTGAGTAGGGACTTACCATCAACAGAGCTGAGTAGGGACTTACCATCAACAGAGCTGAGTAGGAACTTACCATCAACAGAGCTGAGTAGGGACTTACCATCAACAGAGCTGAGTAGTGACTTACCATCAACAGAGCTGAGTAGGGACTTACCATCAACAGAGCTGAGTAGGGACTTACCATCAACAGAGCTGAGTAGGGACTTACCATCAACAGAGCTGAGTAGGGACTTACCATCAACAGAGCTGAGTAGGGACTTACCATCAATAGAGTTGGGTAGTGACTTACCATCAACAGAGCTGAGTAGGGACTTACCTTCAACAGAGCTGGGTAGTGACTTACCATCAACAGAGCTGAGTAGGGACTTACCTTCAACAGAGGTGGGTAGTGACTTACCATCAATAGAGCTAGGTAGTGACTGAGTAGTAGGGACTTACCATCAACAGACCTAAGTAGTGACTTACCATCAACAGAGCTGAGTAGGGACTGACCATCAACGGAGCTGGGTAGGGACTTACCATCAACGCAGGTGAGCAGTGACTTACATTATCATCAATAGAGCTAGGTAGGGAATTACTATCAACAGAGCTGAGTAGTGACTTATCATCAACAGAGCTGGGTAGTAACTTACCTTACCATCAACGAAGTTGATCAATTGTCTACCACCAACACAGTTGAGCAAAAGTTTGTTTTGTTTAACGACAGCACTAGAGCACATTATTTAATTAGTTTTTAGCTATTGGATGTTAAACATTTGGTAATTCTGACACTAGTCCCGCAAACAGAGCCATCCAAATAAGATTTGTGTGGAGGGGGTGCGGGGGGAGGGGGGGGGGGGGGGTACCGGTACCGGCAGGGTAACATTAGTAACCATAGCTAGACTTATTCATTATGGCGTGGGGATCATGACACCACTTGATGTCACATTCAAAATGTCGTGCGTTTCACCATATTAAAGAAAGCCATCTATCTACCAATTCTTCATATATTGAGGCGATTAACATATTTAATGACAGCACTGTGCTTCGTTTTGACGACGAGTGAGGTGGCTGAAGAAAGACTAGTTTTAACTGTAGATATAGAGCCGCATGGGCAAGGAGGTAAGGGAGATGTTACGGACACATCAGTGGTGGGCGGTGTCCGTGACGCTGCGAAAGGTGCAGACGGCAAATGTAAGGACAGAGAATGAAAGAAAGAATGAATTAATGAATGAATGTTTAACGACACCCCAGCACGAAAAATACATCGGCTATTGGGTATCAAACTATGGTAAATGATAACAAATAAAGTGATACTCAACATCAATATAAAAAGTCAATAGGTAAATTAAAACACAGCGTAAAGAAGAATAAATATGACAGATAGATACAATTAGAATTTAGAGTAAAAGTCAGTATCACGTAGAAACTGTAATATAAGTTCAGGATGGAATCGAAAGGATTACATCACATTTCGTTGTCCAAATATATCTTTTCGAGTTTCTTCGAGATGCTTACACTCCACCAAAATGTGGCATACCGTCAGAAGACACTGACAGTGCTCACACTGAGGTGGAGGATCATTCTTCAAGATAAATGAATGGGTCAAGTAAGTATCACCGATGCGAGCACGACACAATACTATTTTATCCTTCCTGCACCGCCTATAGGAGGACTGCCACTCTCCAAAGACTGGCTTAGGATAGATTAGGTTGCACATCCCAAGACCACTTAAGGTTAGTCCGGGAAAGGGAGCGGGGGTAGGGGAAAAGTTGATGTTCATAGGTAAGGAGTTCTACGGATTCAAGTGTGTGCTCCAATCATCAGGCCTAAACATGTGAGTATTGGCCACATATCATGATATCCTCGAAGCATGTATTAGGTGCTGGGTTGAGTCCAGAGAAGATAACAGGTGAAATATGGCACTGAAAGTAAAACCAAAGACCATTCTTTCAATATGGTGGGTCATGAGTTGCGATTTGAGGGGAACATTGTCGACCCGGTAAGGTTGACCTTGGGTGGTAGAGTGTTTGAGAGTCAGGTGTACGTGACACCCATCAAGGACACTATATTGTGGGTGTCATTTGTTAGTGCATGTGGAGCAACGTTAGACTTGCACAAGGGTATGCTGACCATAGGCGACACAGTTATCTCAATAGTTTGAGTGAAAACGGTCTTAATATAGGCTTGTAGCCTGTCTACCAATCACACCAGACAAAAATGGAATAAATATTGTTTAAACTAAAACGTGACAGTGGCGGAATAGGTTGGGATACTGCCATATTCGGCTGTTCGGTTCAGGTGCATTATGAGTTGGCCCATGATTGAGATCATGATGAAGCCTGTTATGGGTAACATGTCGTTATTAGTCATTATTCTATGCCACAAATATTTCATGATGTTGGAGATCGAGTGACGATATGTGTGGTCAACATCGGTAGTAAATTAGTGGTGCAGAAGGCCGGCCAGTTAGCCTCTCAAGCAGCTGAACTGGTAAAGAGTGTTCAGCACACGTCAGTATGTCTGAAAATATGCCATGCTTTTTTGGGTTGAATGATTGTGGATGGAGCGTGGGGAAGGGGTGCGGATTCTTATTAGACCTGTCTGATAGATCGAGAGTTGAGTTGAGCCCCGAGAATAGTTTTGATTTTAGTGAGTTCACCGCAGCGATGTTTAGGCCCGTCAAGGGTCGGAAGCGGCAAACATCACATGTGGATGGATCAGGGGAACTACTTACAAAACACTTCTTTGTGATTCTGTATGGACTTATGTATAAACCCCTGACATTTAAGCTGTTGTAGAGGAAAGAAGAGTTCAAGAGTAAAAAAGGGAGGGCTATTTTTCGACAGTTTTAACAAAGGAAATAACCTCTTTTTTGTGTGGTGGTTTTTTAATATGGATAAAATTTACACCAAATCATCTTACAAATATTATTTTCATGTTCTTTGTACCTATAACATTGGGTTTGACACCAAAACCACATACATAGCTGGATCAGCCACAGAGTAATGAATGTTAAATTCTGAAACATGCGCCATCTTGAAAATAATTACCGCCAATTTTTTTCGCACGCATTTGTGATGCCATCATCAAGTGGTTTCATGTTGACAACACCCCAATGATAATTTCTAGCCATGAAGACAAATGTTATCTTTCCGTGATCACCTACTCAAAAACTAAGTCTCATTTGTGGCTGTGTTTGCAGGACTACACGTAGTAATCGGAGGAAACCCGCTACATTTGTCCTAACGCTGCAAGGTATCTTTTATATGCACTTTCCTACATACCACGGCCTTTGACCAGTTGCGGTGCACTAGTTGTAACGATAAAAGACACACAATCAGCCGAATGGAATTACCTAAATGAAGACAATACGGTAAGAACGTACCAACAAGACAGTCGACGAAATGGTCTATCTCTTTGCTGTAGGCCTCTCCGAATCTCCCCCAGAAGGATTCGTTCAGCCTGGTCATCTGAGACCCGTGGACGCCGGATATCACGTCAGTCGAAAGTCGTGGATTTTCTACCGAGGCCATTCCGTCTGATCCAAATATCTTTAAAAAGGTTGCACAAAAAACAATAATTAAAGTTTGTTTTCTTTAACGACACCACAAGAGCACATTGATTTATTAATCATCGGCTACTGGATGTCGAACATTCCATTAGTAACAAGGGATAGCACACACCACAGGGTTTCATCATGTTAGTTGTGGTGCACTGGCTGGAATGAGAAATAACTCAATGGGCCACCGACAAGGATATATTATAGACCAACTGCTCATCGGTCGAGCGCTTTATCAATGAGCTACGTACCACTAATACCGGCTAATAGTCGAATTCTACGTACTGAGTAGAAGGAAGGAAATGTTTTATTTAAAACGCACTCAACATTTACAGTTATTTGGTGTCGGACATATGGTTCAGGTCCACACAGATATTGAGAGAGGAAACACGCTGTCGAGAAGAGAAGCGCTCCGAAGCGCTAGCGCAAAATATCCACTAGCCACTCGCCGGCGAGACACTAAGCCCGACGATCCGAGAATCGCCGAAAGCAAGAAGACTCGCGAGGTCGGCACTCTAGCGCTCAATCGACGATCGATCAAGGTTAAAACGCCGCAGATGGAAAAGGGATGGGACACGTCTGCTGAAGGCCTCTGACATCCATACCAAGATGGCCATGCGGTGGACCCCCGGGTGGCACGAGAGTGATGTGGGGACCATAGGGAGGATCGGTGGAGCGGGAGATTAAGGCTCTTGTGGGCGTTGGGGCCAGGCTAAACTTACAACGGACAGACAGCATTGGCGTTCTTTGTGTCGTCTTATGTGTGACCGGGGGGCCATAAAGATATAATAAGTCTTGGATGTCACATTCTTTTTCCATTAATCGTAAGGGATCTTTTATTTCCCACCATGATAGCAATACTATGGCCTTTGTATCCAGTCATGGTGCCTGTCTAAACATTCATCTCGTTCTTCCTCGTCATTAATTTAGTCTCTTCTTCTTTCTTCTATGTTTTATTCTTCTTCTTCCATTCTTCTTCTTCTTCTTTTTTCTCCTCTTTCTTTTTTTTCTCCCTTCAGGGTCGTAGTCGGGGGGTGGGGTGGTGGTGGAGGGGTGGTGTGGTCAGAGGGTTTGGACGAACTGCCCTCCCCGCTGATGCTAAAAGAATGTTTACAGTGCAATATCAGGCTATTGGTATATGTGTCCAGGGATAATATAGACAAAAGGGACCAACAGGTTCATATTGGACCCCTATCCCCACCCCCACCCCCCAACCCCACACCACCCCACCCACCCCATGTCCAGGCCACGCTAGGCCTACGCCCCATATGTTTAAACTAATTTTTATCAATTCTGGTTTATTTTAAAATGGCAACTGTCACTTATAAACAACCAATCACTGACAGAATTTATTAAGAAAGCAAATGTATTTGTAACTTTCGAAATACAACAAATTGTCAACATAGCGCAAAAATAATGAAACAAAATGATCTGCAAAAACACGTGACGTCACAGGCCACATTTGGCCCATATTCCTACGCAAATAGTAAAGGAACAGATCCTAGAGAGTCAGAATCGGACATTTATCTTAATGCAAACGCAGTCCAATACGCAAAAAAATCACAAAACCTATGACATCGTCTTATCGTAAATAATAATGCATCAATAATTCAGCAACTTCAGATCTTTGAGGAGAGACACACTGTTGAAGTCTTGCTCGAATATTAATGGATGCCAACAACAAGACTATCTGATATCAAAGAGATTTATAAATAATGCTAATTGCGATACTGCAGATCAGGACCGGACCTATTGGGGTGGAATGAATGTATGAATGAATGGATGGATGGATGGATGGATGGATGGATGAATGGATGGATGGATGGATGGATGAATGACTGAATGAATGACTGAATGAATGGATGAATGAATGAATGGATGGATGGATGGACGAATGACTGAATGAATGACTGAATGAATGGATGAATGAATGGATGGATGGATGAATGAATGACAAGATAGCACATACCACATTACGATTTGTGATGCTTGATTAACATTTTAGAACATGTAGCTACCTTAAAGGGACATACCCTAGTTTTTAAACACTAAAGAATATTTTTTGACTATTAGAGCCGTTTTTGATTACTGAAATTATACTTACTTAGATTTTAATTAGATTGTGTTCTAAGAAACATTTCAATGTTAGATCCACATGTAATAGTGGAGCTAATTTTAATTAGATTGTGTTCTAAGAAACATTTCATCAAATCAAAACGTAACTTCATCTTGCCATAGGACCACGTGGCCTCATTACATAATAGGAGAAGAGAGAAAGTGAGAGAAAAACAGAAAGGGAGGAAAGAGTTGGAAGAAGAAAGAAAGACTGGGGGATAGCGACAGGGATATAGATGACCCCCCCCCCCCACCACACACATACATACACACTCAGCCCAACCATCTCCGAGTACGGTCCAAAGAAGAAAAGAAAAAAAAACCCCACTAATTTTTATTTTACACAAACCACGTGATCAACATTATATAATGGAAGAACAGAGAAACAGAAACAGAGAGAAAAACTGAGTGAGGAAGAGAGACCGGAGAAGAAAGATAGATAGCGACTTAGATATAGGGGAGCCCCCCCCCCCCCCCACACACACACACACTACCACCCACACACACACACACACATGAAGCCCAACTTTCACTAATTACAGCCGGGCTGAAAGAAGACTAAAAAACCACACACATGATGATAACTAGTTTAACGTGCCCATATACCACTAGGGTTTCGAACACGCCCATCCCGAGTCTGACCTCTGATAAGATCGGTGGCCTGACTCGGGATGGAGGGGGGTGGGGGGGGGGGGTTGAAAATGGGCAGAATTTTGAAAATAGCAATTAGTAAAAACGTTAATAGAATAAATAAAAAAAGAAAAAGGTTACAAGCCAAAAATAAAAAAGAATTGACTGCTCGGCCGAATATTTATATAATTTGGAGCATTTTAGAAGGACAGTCCAAAATTAAATAAGAGAAAGAAGAGAGGATCGGACTATTTAATAATATTACAAAAAAGAAGTAATTTCGACATAAAATTTTGAACGCATATCTAAACCACACACCATATTTTAATATGACACCAACCACGTGATCAACATCATTCGTTTTCAATTGATTTGGAAATTAGTCACAAAAAAGAAGAAAAAACCCCTGCATGAAGTCAACTTAATTAGTTAGAAAATATAATAATACGACGGAAGTAAGCCAAAC
The DNA here is from genome assembly GCF_016097555.1 of Gigantopelta aegis. Lineage (NCBI taxonomy): Eukaryota > Metazoa > Mollusca > Gastropoda > Neomphalida > Peltospiridae > Gigantopelta > Gigantopelta aegis. The sequence continues at coordinate 7,746,828 of NC_054713.1, read as the reverse complement.
GTGGCAAGGCAGACACATTATAATTGATAGACAGCTCTATGACATGGTTAAGTCAGCGAGTTGGGCGCCAGTTGTCTTTGTAATTCAATATGGATAACAAAAAAACATGGCTAATGACCCAACAGGGGAGATAATTTAACAACAAAGAGCGTCTGAGTGGTGATTTCCGCCATGTTACGTCTGAGTGGGCACCATGTCTACGAAAGAGTCAACTTAATTTACTCTTTCCGATTACTATATAGTCCGTTTGCATAAAAAAGGAACCCATGAATTGCATATAATTAACTACAGTTGAGTATTGTAATTTCCAGACCCAAAGTGTTGACTTAGAATACTCTCGATTTTACAATACTCGACCATATATATATATATATATTAAATAATAGACTCGTATAGAAATATTGTGTATTTTTTTACTATTAGAGCCGTCTATAGTCACTGAAATCAGACATTTTACTTATATTTTATTGTTTAGATTATCCAATTTCCGTACATCCGGAGTGTTTCTGGTCATTCTGGTGTTTGTAATATCACAAAAAGCATTTTAAAAAGTAGTTTTTAAAAACGCACGTACATGTACCTCTGAGAAATAACAATTATGGAGAGGAGCTGTAACGTGTTTCCCCCATTTCAAAGTCACAGACTCTTGTTTTTCATTCTATCCTAAGTTATCCAAAATGCGTTAATATTAGAGGGCCCATTTCACTCAACATCGTAAGTTTTAAATCCATGCTAACTCTCACAGCATCAAAAGATTGTTAACAAATTACCATCAAATTATGTAGGTTAAATTTAATTGGAAAACAGTTTGTTTTGTTTAACGAAACCATTAGCACACTGATTTATTAATCATCGCCTATTGGATGTCGATGGAAGACCAACAAGATCAGCAACAGAACCAAGATTCGTCTATTGGATGTCGATGGAAGACCAACAAGATCAGCAACAGAACCAAGATTCGTCTGTTGGATGTCGATGGAAGACCAACAAGATCAGCAACAGAACCAAGATTCGCCTGTTGGATGTCGATGGAAGACCAACAAGATCAGCAACAGAACCAAGATTCGCCTGTTGGATGTCGATGGAAGACCAACAAGATCAGCAACAGAACCAAGATTCGCCTGTTGGATGTCGACGGAAGACCAACAAGATCAGCAACAGAACCAAGATTCGCCTGTTGGATGTCGACGGAAGACCAACAAGATCAGCAACAGAACCAAGATTCGCCTGTTGGATGTCGATGGAAGACCAAAACAAGATCAGCAACAGAACCAAGATTCGCCTGTTGGATGCAAAGACCAGATCACCAAACCAAGATTCGCCTGTTGGATGTCGATGGAAGACCAAAACAAGATCAGCAACAGAACCAAGATTCGCCTGTTGGATGTCGATGGAAGACCAACAAGATCAGCAACTGAACCAAGATTCTCCTGGTCAAGAGCAATGTCCTGAGTGTGATGCTGTATGCAGCGGAATCATGGAAAGTCACCAAAGGCATCTGTCAGATGCTGGAAGTTTTCCAGAACAAGTGCCTCAAAAGGATTCTGCGCATCTACTGGCCAAACAAAATCACCAATCACCAACAAGGAACTCCATGAAAGGACAGGCATGCAGCCCATATCTCTCTCTCTCTCTCTCTCTCTCTCTCTCTCTCTCTCTCTCTCTCTCTCTCTCTCTCTCTCTCTCTCTCTCTCTCTCTCTCTCTCTCTCTCTCTCTCTCTCTCTCTCTCTCGATCGATCGATCAAGGTTAAACGCCGCAGATGGAAATGGATTGGACACGTCTGCTGAATGCCTCTGACATCCATCCCAAGAGTGGCCATGCGTTGGACCCCTGGTGGCACGAGATTGATGGGGGGACCGAAGGAGAAGATCGGTGGAGCGGGAGATTAAGGCTCTTGTGTGGAGTTGGGGCCAGGACTAAACTTACAACGGACAGACAGCATTGGCGTTCTTTGGTGTCGGTCTTATGTGTGACCGCACATAAAGATGATTAAGTAAGTGTTGGATGTCAAACATCTACATTTTTCCATTAATAGTAAGGGATCTTTTATTTCCACCATGATAGCACATACTATGGCCTTTGATATACCAGTCATGGTGCACTGTCTAAAACGAGAAATAGCCCAATGGACCCATCGACGGGCATCGATCCCAAACCGACCACGCATCAAGCGAGCGCTTTACCACTAGGCTACTTCCCGCCCCCGTTACAGGTTTGTAGATTAACCTTACTTAGTGTCCGTTTGCGCAAATTGCAACTGTAAGTTTTAAATCATATTAACTCTCACAACATCAAAAATGTCTATGTGAGTAATAAAAAAGATTGTTAAAAAAACTATCATCAAATTGTATAGGTTAAATTTCATTTTAATAGAGGTGTGGAAAAAAGGTGGTTTGTTTGTTTTGTGGGGGTTTTAATAGAGGGGTGAATTCAAAATACTGGAATAGCCAAAGTATACAGTTTCACCTACATTGCTACCAGTAACCAGTACTGCAGTACACAGTTACATTTTGTTTTGTGGGGTTTTTAATAGAGGGGTGAATACAAAATACTGGAATAGCCAAAGTATACAGTTTCACCTACATTGCTACCAGTAACCAGTACTGCAGTACACAGTTACAGTTTGTTTTGTTTAATGACACCACTGGATCACATTGATTTATTAATCATCTGCTATTGGATATCAAACATTTGGTAATTCTGACAGGTAGTCGTCAGAGAAAACGCACTACATTTTCCTAATGCAGCAAGTGATCTTTTATATGCACTTTCGGACTTTCCCATAGACAGGATAGCACATACCACGGTCTTTAATATACCTGGTCGTAGTGCACTGGCTGGAATGGGATATAGCCTAACGGTCCCACCGACGGGGGCTATTCCCAAACCGACCACACACCAATCGAGCGCTTTACCACTGGACTACGTCGCATACAGAGCCTAAAGGCGGAGCAGCTCATACCACAGCTTTATCTCGCCTTCACTCTTACGTCAAAAAGGTAGATTTAACCTATACAATTTGATTTGGGACTGTTGCCCACCATGACTACTGATAGTGATGATGATGATGGTAATGAAGATTACAATGATAATAATGGTGGTTGTGATAATAATGATGATGGTGATGATGATGATAATGATGATGATAATAATAATGATGGTGATGATAATAATGATAATAATAATATGATGATGAGTGTGATGATAATAATAATGATGGTGATGATAATAATGATGATAATAATAATAATGATAATAATAATGATGATGGTGATAATAATGACGGTGATGATAATAATGATGATGGTGATAATAATAATAATGACGGTGATGATAATAATAATGATAGTGATGATAATAAAGATGCTGCTGCTGCTGCTGATATGGTGATGATAACGATGGCACTGTTTGTTTTACAAGTGATGATATGTTGGAGGCAAACTACCCACAAAATTAAATTATACTTAAACTAAGAATGCACAGGTAAAAAAACACCCAACCCAACAAATGTGACAAATCTTCCAGGCATACAATATTTAGTACAGTACTTTTATCCATAACACCCCCACCCCAACCCAACGCCACTATAATCAATTCTGGAATAAAAATTGTGTCTGAATGTAGAAGCTAACTTACCCTATCTAACCTTGGTTTCGTCACGTTCCTGAAAAAAGACACCCCCCTCCCCCAAGAACCCCGCTACATTTTTGTTTAAGTAGCAAGGGATCTTTTATATGCACCATCCCACAGACAGGGCAGTACATACCACGGTCTTTGATATACCAGTCGTGGTGCACTGGCTGGAGCGAGAAATAACGCAATGGGCCCACTGACGGGGATCGATCCGAGCGCTGTACCACTGGGCTACGCCTCGCCCCCGAATTTTATAAAGTACAGAAACATTAAAGGGGGGGGGGGGGAAGAGAAATGAAATAATATTATATAGCGGCAGCCATCTTTGATCGTCTCAGACAAAAGAGCAGACTGTTTGTCGACGACAGTCAGTTAATGGTTAGTTAGTTGTTAGTGGTTAGTGAGAGAGGTGTGGGTGAGGGCAATACTTTTTGACAATAATTACATCAAAATTGTTCAAGAACGCCTGTTGTGGACAAAATATCTGACGTGTTGTTAGTGGTTAGCGACAGAGGTGTGAGTTGGATCATTCCATCAGAACTTTTCAGGCACGCCTGTTGTGGACACATCCCATGATTTGTTAGTTGTTAGTGGTTAGTGATGGAGGTGTGGGTAAGGGCAATACTTTTTAGCAACATTTCTATGAGAACTGTTCAGGCACGCCTGTTGTGGACACATCCTATGACGTGTTAATTGTTAGTGGTTAGTGATTGAGGTGTGGGCAAGGGCAATACCTTTTAGCAACATTTCTATGAGAACTGTGCAAGCACGCCTGTTCTGGACACATCCTATGACGTGTTAATTGTTAGTGGTTATTGATATAGGTGTGGGCAAGGGCAATACCTTTTGGCAACATTTCTATCAGAACTGCTCAAGCACGCTTGTTGTGGACACATCCTATGACGTGTTAATTGTTAGTGGTTAGTGATAGAGGTGTGGGCAAGGGCAATACCTTTTGGCAACATTTCTATCAGAACTGTTCAAGTACGCTTGTTGTGGACACATCCTATGACGTGTTAATTGTTAGTGGTTAGTGATAGAGGTGTGGGCAAGGGCAATACCTTTTAGCAACATTTCTATGAGAACTGTTCAAGCACGCCTGTTCTGGACACTCAGAGACACGTTGTCGGGGCAATTTAATGTTGTATAAACTGGCGGGGTGTGGGGGTGGAGTAGAGTGTGAGGAGTGGGTGGGTGGGGGTGTCACTGGATCCCTATGATCCACCTCTTAGTCCGCCAATGTAATGACACGACGAATGATGGTGTGGTGGTTGAAAACGTACTCTTGGGGTGGAAGCAGGCTTGGAAAACCAGTACAAACATACCCAATGTATTAAGACTGGATGCCGCGCGTGCGTGCGGTCCCAATGATTACGTCTGATGCGTTCAGTTCACTTCAACTTATTTTCCTGCTCATATCCAATTACGGTTCAAGCACGCTATCCTGGGCACACACACACACTTCAGCTATCTGGTCTGTCTGTCCAGGACAGTGGGTTAGTTGTCAATTGTTAGTGGTTAGTGAGAGAAAAGAGGGTGTAGTGGTCTTACACCTACCCATTGAGTCGTTAAAACTCGCTCAGGGTGGGAGCCGGTACCGGGCTGACAACCCTGTACCTACCAGCCTTATTGTCCGATGGCTTAACCACGACACCACCGAGGCCGGTACCTACCCATTGAGTCGTTAAAACTCGCTCTGGGTGGGAGCCGGTACCGGGCTGAGAACCCTGTACCTACCAGCCTTATGTCCGATGGCTTAACCACGACACCACCGAGGCCGGTACCTACCCATTGAGTCGTTAAAACTCGCTCTGGGTGGGAGCCGGTACCGGGCTGAGAACCCTGTACCTACCAGCCTTATGTCCGATGGCTTAACCACGACACCACCGAGGCTGTCTGATGCGTCTACGGCTTACGTTTTGTGCATATATATAGGATCATTTATAATTATGCTAGACGCTCTTATTGAAATTAATGTATATATTTTGATAAACCTTTTCTAAGTCGTACCGCACACACGCGCGGCATCCAGTGTATATTTTCATTTCAACTTATTTTCCTGTTTATATCCAATTAAGGTTCAAGCACGCTGTCCTGGGCACACACCTCAGCTATCTGGGCTGTCTGTCCAGAACAGTAGGTTAGTTGTTAGTAGGTTAGTGTTTAGCGAGAGAGAAGAGGGTGTAGTGGCCTTATACCTATCCATTGAGCCCTTAAGAACTCGCTCTAGGTTGGAACCAGTACCGGGCTGCGAACCCTGTACCTACCAGCCTGTAGCCTGATGGCTCAACAACTGCGCCACCGAGGCCGGTCCAGTGTATACGAGTTTTTAGTCTTTGACAAAAGACCCATCGTAGTAGCCCGAGTACTCTGGTTGTTGAGGGCTAGACGGACATTTCGACAGATATTCAGCCCTACAGGCAGCGATTGCCCGAAAATGACATAGCTTGGTATCTGCCTGTAGGGCTGAATATCTGTCTAAATGTCTGTCTGGCCCTCTACAGGTATGTATAGTACCAACGAAGAGAGTTCCGTGTCAAAGTTCGAGGGGCACCGTGAAATATTTACGGAGTACAAGCATCCATGGATGTGATTGGTAGTAATATGTGACAGTGATTATTTGTGCAAATACTATTATCCATTGTCAATAAATAAATGCCATGGGCGTACATGGGGGGGGGGGGGGGGGGGGGTTCGATGGGTTCGACCGAACCCCCCCCTGAAATCGCTTCTTTTTTTTAATTTAATATATCTGACATTGATATCTGACATTATTATATTTACTCAACATAGAAATATATGCCCAATATCTCTGCAATCTATTTTGGACCCCCCCCCCCCTTTTCAAAATCCTATGTATTGGAACCCCCATTTTCAAAATCCTATGTACGCCCATGAATACACTTTTATTTGTTATACAGTTGTTATGCTGTATATACCAGAGGTTGAAAGTAATGCGGGATATCCTCGGAAATGGAACTGCAATGTTCAGCAAAAAATGACGGTTGCTATTAAAAACATTAATTAAATTTCTTAAATGGTATGTGAGCCCCCATTTTCTTGCAGGTAGATTAGATGTGAGGTGCCACACTTTTTATTGTGTACTTCCTGGGTGTGTTGATACGCTGCTTATATCAGTTTTATTAGTAAACGTTAACACTATCGACAATAGGAATTGATTTGGTCTATGACAACCTACATTCGGAGTACTCGGGCTACCATGGCAGCAGCAGTGAGCCTAAAAGACAAGCTAAGATAAAATGACTGGCAGCTGCTCCCCTTCTCTCTCTGACCCCCCTCCCCTCCCCCGTGTCAACTATAACCCTGCTAATATGGATCAACTCGTACTGCTAATTATATATTTGAAAAGAAAACACATCAATCTTATTTATCTCCACGCGCCATTTGTTTTTATATATATAATATATCAAATGCACCGGTGACCCCATGACACTACACCGGTATACCCATTAACCCATAAGCCAGTAGGTGCCAGATTCGCGAAGAATTCCGAAAAGAACCGGGGTTCACCGAGTGCACAAAGTTAAAAACGCGGACGCCTCTCCCGCGTTCTTTACCAAATATCCGTAAGTGCCACGAACAAGTGCATAATGCTTGTGACGTTTTTAAGTTCCGCAGTGCGTGATGAAGACACCAGATCCCGCCCGACACTCTCTAGTATATAATCACGTGTATAACGGATTCAGCTTGTCTCTAATAACGGGTAATCTATGTAGCGACTCAATTATTCCCAGTATCCCCCAAAAACCCTGCTCGTTTCAGGGCTTACAGAGTACAAGTCTAGATATACTAGTTAGACGTGTGGAAAAATCCGTCCGCATTCTGATGATTAACCGTGTTTTCATTCAGGTTCACAAAGGTCCTTCATAGCCTAGTTATTTATGAGAAAGAAAAAAAGAAGAAGAAAGAAATTTGTGGGTTTTTTTTTTTTTTTTTTTTTTTTTTAATGACACCACTAGAGCACATTGATTTATTAATCATCGGCTATTGGATGTGAAATATTTGGTAATTCTGACTCGTAGACATCAGAGGAAACCCGCTACATTTTTCCATTAGCAGCAATGGATCTTTTATATGCATTTTTTGACAGACAGGATAACACATACGACGGCCTTTGATTTACCAGCCGTGGTGCACTGATTGGGACGGGGGGGGGGGCAGAGAATGGACCCATTCTCCATCGAGGTAGTTCGATCCTGCGACGCAAGCACCTCAGGCAAGCGCCCAACCAACTGAGCTAAGTTCAGCCCCCTATAATCTGTGAAAGAAGAACAAATGGAGACAGAATTGTTTTATTTACTGATACTCAGCAAATTTTAGCTACGATTATATGGCGTCGTACGTAGGGTTAAAGGAATGCTCTCGCAAGGCTTTTGGACTGGTATACATATTCAACGATATATAATACACATTATTGCTTAATACCAACAAATACATGCATATTATTATATTTAATTAATAAATTACCACCGTCTACACACAAAATTACGTACCGGCGGTATTATTATTAACATCGCAGGGTATTGTGGAATAACCTGCCACCACTAAAATGGTAATGGACAGTATCAGCCGTCAGGCTTTATTACTGTAAATAATTCTGTAAAGCCCTTGATTAAGTACACTTTCCCATCTAAAATCACAGAACTGACCAATTACGTAGTCTCAAAGAAAAAAACATTATCACTTGGGTATCGTGAGTGGTCGTTTTTGCTCCAACGCACCCTACCAATAGGCCTAATAATATGCATTTTTTCTTTAGATTTTTTAAGAGAAAAAAATACTATAACCCCATTTCGTTCTATTAATGAAAATTGAAATGTATTTAGTTAAATAGTTTATTATACTATCAAGTCATTTATGTTGTTTTGTCAGGTTGATGAAAGCGAAGCGCCTTGTTGTAAATGACTGCGTTTACTTACATTGTGCATACAGGAGTTGGTAGGAGCTGACGTCACTTCGCCCCAAGCTAGAGTACCGGTCGCAACGAAAACAAAAGAAAAATGGCTGCCCCCAGTTAGCAGGAATAATCACGTTTGTTTTTATTAACTCTAAAATTATGCGTTTTTAATTTCTTAAAGTGTCAGTATGTGTTGGTGGTCCGGGTATGCATCTTTCCAACACATAAGGCTCATATTTGAGTTTATTTGCCCTTTAAGTACTACAGAGATAATTATGGAGGAAACCCGCTACAACATACCGTCACTCCATTGGCCACTCTTTTTGTTTACAGTTAGCGAAAAGAATGCGCTTGTTGTTTTTGCATAGATATTTGCAATATGAAATACATTCTTAAGCTTAGTGATAGCCAAGGAGTTCTTTTTTTTCAAAATTACAGATGGCTTTTCACCAGTAGTGTAAACTGTTTGGCTGTAATGACGCTCGGTACTCATGCACCGAGTTTCACTTGTGACAAAAGTAGTGCGCGACCAGTTTGGGTAGTTTTCAAACAAGCTGAATTTGTAAAAAAATAAGAAAGAAAAGCTAAACCTTTATTCAAATGAGTATTTGTGTAAGGTTTGATGAACAAAGTTTCCATAAATATATATGTGTGATATCCGCCAACTCCCGCTTGGGTGTGAACATTGTCAGAAAGACACCCAAAATCATGCAGTTTGGGGACACATTCTGGAATGTAACACAACAATGTATTTAAAGTGAGTCCTCTTTACAATTAATATCTTTTTTGTAATTAGGCCTACCTTGAGACTAAAAATACCTGTATCTTTCTTTATTTTTAAATCAAAGGTAGTCATTTAGGACGCCAGGAGCTGGTTTGCATAAATCTCAGCTGAAGATTCACAAATAACTGCAGTGGTCTTCTACCTGAGTTCAGGCCCTGGATGGAGTTGCCTGCACCATTACTGAAAAACCTAGCTATATTTATTAATTATTGTAAACTGACGTTTCTCCGCATATTACATTTTTAGCTATTTTGACTACGTATTTGGTGTTCCATATTGACAGTAAACACTTCTGTGTTGATGTCTAGTCTTGTCATGAATATTAATTATGTATTGTAATGTGTCTGAGTGTTGTTTAATAAATCTTCAAATCTGTATTTTAAAAATGTAAACCTATGGTAGTGTGTGGGGTGGGGTGGCGGTGGGGGATGTGTAATACGCTACTGTTTTGCTGCGGGCATCGCATCTGATTAATACCGCAACGTATGCATAAACGTACGAGACAGGGGGGCAGGGGGAGGGGAGCAACTGCTCCCCTAGTGCTGGAGCAAAATATCAAATTCGGGCAACAAACGATCGAAATGTTCGGGCAAAATATGGTAACCTGAGACCTTTTTACCATATCATCATTCTACCCGCAAAATTGGTTGTAATCCGTGTAAACATGCGTAATGATTCGATTGCAACCCTAGCCTATATAGGTGTTTGGCAGTAATGCTAATATAAATTAATGTCGTTATCCAGATTCGCTCATTTTTGTTTAATTCCGGCAAAAACCAGCTTGCTCCTCTTCAAAAATAGGAGCCACTACGCCAAAGATTGTCGTAGCCCAGTGTAAAGCTATTTCTCGTTCCATCCAATGCATCACGACTGGTATATCAAAGCCGTGGTATGTGCTGTCCTGCCTGTGGTATGGTACATATAGAAGATCTCTTCCTACTAATGAAATAATTTAGCGGGTTTCCTCTTTAAGACTATATGTCAAAATTACCAAATGTTTGACATCCAATACCCGATGATTAATAAATCAATGTGCTCTAGTGGTGTCGTTAAATAAAACAAACGTCTTTTTTTTTCTTCTTTTTTTAAAACGCTGCATGCGGCAGTTTTAGCCACATTTTAGTGGTTACTATTATCGTCTATGAGATTTATTTTGGTTGTGTACACTCTAAAGCCCATGTTGCTCTTATGTGGCATCTCCGACTCTAAGTTGCAGACACGAAAATACCAAACTAATCACCAGACGTGGCCACCTACCATTTCTAAAATAAGTCTTAAATCAGGTTAGCATCATCTCTTGAATTATGTAAACATCCCAGAAAGCTATTTTCTCCCCCACTTGCTCATTAAGTACCATAATGAACTGTGTTTCCGTGATAGCCATATTTCCGAGTAGCGGAAACCGGTCGTAGGCGTCGCAGAATCTGTTTGTTCTGTCTAGCGTAAAAGCGGCGCAGCGTAGCAGAATCGGTGTAGGTTAACGGTGTAGTGCACGGTGGCGACTAATTGCGACTAATCGCATAAACCATCGAATTTATTTATACTGGTACTAGGTGCTCGGTCCGTGTTTATCCTAGACTACCGGCCTCGGTGGTGTGGTTAAGCCATTGGACTTGAGGCTGGTAGGTACTGGGTTCACATTCAGGTACCGGCTCCTAGCCAGAGTGGGTTTTAACGACTCATTGGGTAGGTGTAAGGCTACTACGCCTTCTTCTTTCTCTCACTAACCACTAACAATTAACAACTAACCCACTGTCCTGGACAGACAGCCCAAATAGCTGAGATGTGTGCCCAGAACAGCGTGCTTGAACCTTAATTGGATATAAGCACAACAATAAGTTGAAAAGAAATCTATCCTAGACAAAAAGGAATGGAAAGAAAGAAATGTTTTTATTTAACGACGCAATCAACGCATTTTATTTACGGTTATATGGCGTCAGACATATGGTTAAGGACCACACAGATTTTGAGAGGAAACCCGCTGTCGCCACTACATGGGCTACTCTTTCCGATTAGCAGCAAGGGATCTTTTATTTGCGCTTCCCACAGGCAGGATAGCACAAACCATGGCCTTTGTTGAACCAGTTATGGATCACTGGTTGGTGCAAGTGGTTTACACCTACACATTGAGCCTTGCGGAGCACTCACTCAGGGTTTGAAGTCGGTATCTGGATTAAAAATCCATGCCTCGACTGGGATCCGAACCCAGTACCTACCAGCCTGTAGACCGATGGCCTAACCACGACGCCACCGAGGCCGGTAAAAGGAATGGAAAGGAAAGGACAAATCAGAGACAACCTTAGCCGAGTTAAATCCAGCGTCAACCCCAGAATGAGTCAAAAGGTTTATTAACGACACCACTAGAGCAAACTGATCTTTTAACCAGCGGCTATTGGATGTCAAACATTGGGTTACTTACATAGTCTTAGAGAAGAAACCCGCTACATTTAGTTTTTCATTAGTAGCAAGTGATCTTTTATATGCACTATCCCACAGACAGGGTAGTACATACCACGACCTTTGGTATATCAGTCGCGGTGCACTGGCTGAAACAAGAAATAACCCAATGGGCCTATCGACAGGGATCAGTCCCAAACAGTCCGCGCATCAAACGTTCACTTTGTCATTTGATTAGTGCACCACGACTGCTATATGAAAGGCTATGTATCTGTGGAATGGTGCATATAAAAGATCCCTTGCTACATAACAAAATTACCAAATGTTTGACATCCAATAGCCAATGTTTAATAAAATCAGTGTGCTCTAGTGGTGTCGTTAAACAAAACAAACTTTATCAATGGGCTACGTCCCGCTCCTTGCAGTATAACAGAATCGGCGTAAGGTGGCAATGTAGTGCACGTTGGCATCTAATCGCATAAATCATCGGATTTATTGTTTTAGACTGGTGCTAGATACTGGGCTGGTGTCTATCCGAGACTGAAAGTAATGGAACGGACAGGAATATCTCAGCTAATTTTAAACTACAGTCACGTGGTATCTACTTTATGGTGCTCTTCTTGCCCTTGGACGAGACGGAAATAAAACAGTCCCGCTGCCGCTACAGACCCGAGTACCGACAAACAGCAGGGAATGTTTTCTCATAGACAAGACAGCACTTACCAGGGGCATCCCGACTCGCCTTAGTCGAGTTAAATCCAGAGTCAAACCCAGAATGAAAGTAAAAACTCTGTTTTCTTTAACGACACCACTAGAGCACATTGATTTATTATTCGTAAGCTTCTGGATGCCATTACATTTTTGTATTAGCAAGAATGAATGAATGAATGAATGAATGAATGAATGAATGTTTAACGACACCCCAGCACGAAAAATACATCGGCTATTGGGTGTCAAACTATGGTAATGATAACAAATAAGGTGATGATCAACATCAATAGAAAAATTCAGGATTTAAGTAAAAACAGTGTAAAGAACTGTGCAAAAATACAAATATCACAGATAGATACTGACTTTTACTCAAAATTTCAATTTGTGCTGTATTGGCCATTCTCAAAGAGAATGTTACACCCCTGCACCACGGTGAGGTTACAGCACGCGCAGGGGTATTAGCAAGAGGTCCTTTATGTGCATTTTCCTACAGACAGGACAGCATTTGATATACCAGTCGTAGAGTACTGGTTTGGACGGGAAAAGACCTAGTCTAAGAATGAGTCCACAGAGGTGATTCGATCCTTCAACAACAAACATCTCGGACGACCCCACTCCCAACTAATCTCAGGTTTGGAACATTCAGTTTTAATTAGATTTCGTGTTTACACTCAAAGCAAAATAATGGTAAAATGTAGCTGGTTTCTTCTGAAAACAAAACAAAACAAACTTTTTACCAAATACTGGAGTTAACTAGGGGAGCGTATAACACACTATTGAAACAAACATTTAGAAAAAAAAGTTTGTTTTGTTTAACAATACCAATAGAGCACATTTATTTATTAATCATCGGCTATTGAATGTCAAACATTTGGTAATTTTGACAAATTGTCTTAGATAATGTACGCGCTACATTTTCCATTAGTAGTAGCAAGGAATCTTTTATATGCACCATCCCACAAACAGGATAGCACATACCACAACCTTTCATATACCAGTCGTGGTGCACTGACTTGAACGAGAATAGCCCAATGGGCTCACGGAGGGGAACATTTAGAAGTGACGGCGGTCAGGTCAGGTCAGGTCAGGTCAGAGTGTTTAACGAGCACATTCAGAACAAGCTGTTGTAACAAAAAAAAAACAAAAAAAAAATATCAAACTTAAACATTTTAAAGTGCTGATAGGTATTTGGGGAAAAGAATGCAGGAAACTGCTACTAAATGAATTGGTTCTTGGGGACGAAAATAGCACCAGCGGCTTGAGATGATATAAGTGTTTTTCTAAAACTTCGCATTCCGCGGTGTATGTTGGCACAGGCTGCCTGCACGGTTCTTCCGACTAGTCAGTAGTAATCGCGTTTCATTTCCAGGAATGCCACTACACGCTATGAGATGCCAAGACGGTGCCACGTTCTCCTACAGTTTGTTAAACTCTAATGAAGTGAAGTAGTTTGTTAAAAAAAGGAGTTAAGTTTCTTTCACAAGAGAACATTGATTTATTAATCATCATCTATTGGATGTCAAACATTTGGTAATTGTGACATATTCTTACAGATACCATTAGAAATAAGAGATTTTTTTAATATACATTTTCGCCACAGACAGGACAGCACATACCATGACCTTTGATATAGCAATCGTAGGGCTCTAGTTTGGACGGGGGGAAAATGTAATATGAGTGATGAGATCCACGGACGGACACATCAGACGAGAGAGAGAGAGAGAGAGAGAGAGAGAGAGAGAGAGAGAGAGAGAGAGAGAGAGAGAGAGAGAGAGAGAGAGAGAAACAGAAAAAAAAAAAAAAGAAAAAAAAAAAGACCTTTAGTTTGGCAGTGGTATTTTTTCTAGCTGTTCTAGCCAGTGCACTATGATTGGATATCAAAGGCCATGGTATGTGCAATCCTGTATGTAGAATGGTGCATATTATAAATTATCCCTTTCTACTAATGGAAAAATGTAGCGGGTTTCCTCTACAAAACGTTATGTAAAAATAACCAAATTTTTGACATCCAGTATCAGATGATTATTAACTCAATGTGCTCTAGTGGTGTTGTTAAACAAAACAAACTTCAACTTTTCCCCATGCTGCAGAAAGCGCTACAATAATATGCTAATTTTTAGTGCCAGATAGCTCTGCCGTTCCTTGACAACCACTAGACAGAAGAGAATACCAAAGTTCCATGGCTGGTTATTGCACCACATGAGCTTAGAATCGGTGGAGCCAGTACTTTTTTTCTAATTTCCTCCCAGGGTTAAACAATTTTCAAAACAGTAGGAATCGATGGTAATAGAAAATGCCCAGCCACTTACTACAGGTGGCAGTGAACCAAATATTATCTCACCGGGTCAAAGTTCACCTAATTTGGAATGTAGCATTAAACATGAGCAAGTCTGCGTCTGTGTACTAACCCTGCAACCACCTGACATTCTCGACCTCTGGGGGCGAGACGTAGCCCAATGGTACCACGCTCGCTTGATGCGCGGTCGGTTTGGGATCGATCCCCGTCGGTGGACCCATTGGGCAATTTCTCGTTCCAGCCAGTATACCACGACTGGTATATCAAAGGCCGTGGTGTATGTGCTATCCTGTCTGTGGGATGGTGCATATAAATGATCCCTTGCTACTTAAACAAAAATGTAGCGGGGTTCTTCTCTAAGATTATATGTAAAAATTACCAAAAGTTTAACATCCAAGAGCCGACGGTTAATAAATCAATGTGCTCTAGTGGTGTCGTAAAACAAAACAAACTTTTTTCCCTCATCCTCTGCCGCAAATAAAGGTATTCTGACCCACGGCACTAACTAACGACCGCAGGTATTAGAGGAGCACAGTAGGTGGTTACAAGTGCCTCTTAACAATGCCAGAAGTAACTACTGAACACTCCCCGAAGTGGTAAGACTAATCCCACAGCTAAAAGCTGATGGGGGAATGACAGGTGTGTGGCCAGGATAGCCACAAGAGACAATCACCTGTCATGGTTGGAAAGACAAGGACTGGGATGTGAAGGTGAACAGCGAAAGAAATTGAAACTCGGCGTCTGCCATACTGTTGTTTCTTTCACCTGTGAATTCCTCTTATTTGATTACAATTATAAACAGTGTCAGTGGCGAGACGTAGCTCAATAGTAAAGCGTTCGCCTGATGCGCGGTCGGTCTAGGATCGATCCTCGTCGATGGCCTCATCAGGCTATATATCGTGCCAGGCATTGGCGTGTGCTATCCTGTTTGTGGGATAGTGCATATAAAATATATTTTGCTACTTATGGAAAAATTTAGCGGGTTTCCTCTCTAAGACTATATGTCACACACACACACACACACACACACACACACACACACGCGCGCGCGCGCGCAGACACACATACACACAGACACATACATACACACACACACACACACACGCATACACAGCGACACACACAAACACACACACACAGACACACACACAGACACACACACATATACACACACAGAGACAGATACACACGCACACATTCACTCACACACACACACACACATACAGAGACACACACTCACAAACAGGCAGACAGACACACACACACACACACGCACACACACATTCACTCACACACACACAGAGACACACACACAGACACACACATTCACTCTCTCACACACACACACACACACACACACACACATACACACACACACACACAGAGAGACACACACACACACACATTCACTCTCACACACACACACACACACACACACACACACACAGACAGACACACACATACACATTCACTCACTCACACACATCGGCTATTAGATGTCAAATATTTGGTAATTCTGATACGTAGTCTTCAGTTTAAGTCTGTTTTGTTTAACGACACCACTAGAGCACATTGCTTAATTAATCATTGGCCATTGGACGTAAAACATTTTGTAGTGATTCTGCTAGTCTTAAGAGGAAGCCCATGCTACATTTCTGTAATAGCAAAAGATCGTTTATATAAGCATTTTCCCAACATGCCACCGCCTTTGATATACCAGTCGTGGAGTACTACTAAGGACGAGAAAAGACCCAATCAAATAATGAGTCCACATAGAGGATTGGATCCTTCGACAATTTTTTTTGTTTGTTGCAGTTTGTTTTGTTTAACAACACCACTAGAGCACATTGATTTATTAATCATCGGCTATCGGATGTCAAACATTCGATAATCGCGTTATATAGTCTGAGCGAGGAAACCCACTATCCCACAAGGGATCTTTTATATGCACCATCCCACAGACATGATAGCACATACCACGGCCTTTGATATACCAGTCGTGGTTCACTGGTTAGAACGAGTCCTTCGACAAAAGCACCCCAGGTGAGCGTTCTACCGACTGAGCAACTTTTGGTGTGGGATATGTAGATAATAATAATATACTCTTCACAAAAAGTAGGGGAACTCTAATAAGAATTTATAATTGTCAAAATTGTAAGGTATATTAGCTGTGAGGAATGGTTATATGATATGAGTGAATTAATTGGTCAAACATTACAACCGGTAGTTCAGTATTACAGTAGGTTTTATGACCACGAAAGATCTTGAAGGACAACTGGAGTCAGAAGTGAAATTTCAAAGTTGACTTTTTTTTATCAGTAAATCTCAAATCCTAACAATAAAAATTACTAAAAACAAAATAATAACAACTGTATGATCAACAGAATGAAAAAGATTGACAGAAATAATGTTCCACAGTGATTAATGGACTTTCCTGGAAATTGTCAAAATCTAAAATGACACCCCACGCACGTGTACGGAGCAACTGCGTGATGCACGTGCAAACTATGGAATATGTTTCGGTGTGTTGATAAACAGACCTGAAGGTTCTTTACTAGGATGTCTGTGGTCAAAACGTATGTTTTAATATGTCGGGTTCCCCTACTTTTTTTGAAGAGTATATTATAGGAGTGGCCGTTACAGATCATGTTACAGTACAAGGTTGGACCAAACACCAGACACTGGCCAGCCGTGGTTGTCAATCGATATGGTGGATTGGTTTGATCAAGTTCATCGATTCTAGTCGCTGGAGTACACTGGAACTGTCTAGCTGTTAAAGCGATTGCCCCGAGTTCGCAGCCATTCCAAGATGTTTCCAACTAACAAGATTTGGCAACTAAAATTACATAGTAAAATTACAAACACCGCTAGAGCACATTGATTTATTAATCATCGGCTATTGGATGTCAAACATTTGATATTTCTCACATAAGACTGAGTTAAAGTTTGTTTTGTTTAACGACACCACTAGAGCACATTGATTTACTAATCATCCGCGATTAGATGTCAAACATTTGATAATTCTCACATAAGACTGAGTTAAAGTTTGTTTTGTTTAACGACACCACTAGAGCACATTGATTTACTAATCATCCGCGATTAGATGTCAAACATCTTGATAATTCTCACATAAGACTGAGTTCAAGTTTGTTTTGTTTAACGACACGACTAGAGCACATTGATTTACTAATCATCGGCTATTGGATGTCAAACATTTGATAATTCCGTCGTTATTGTCTTAGAGCTATTGGATGTCAAACATTTGGTGATTCTGGAATTATAGTCTTAGAGAGTAAACCTGCAAATTTTTTACATTAGTAGCAAGGGATATTTTATATGCACCATCCCACAGACAGGAGAGCACACACCACGGCATTTGTTACGCCAGTCGTGGCGCACTGGCTAGAACGCTTGCAGCCCGGGGTAGAGATAAAGAGAGAGAGAGAGAGAGAGAGAGAGAGAGAGAGAGAGAGAGAGAGAGAGAGAGAGAGAGAGAGAGAGAGAGAGAGAGAGAGAGTACCTTTAACATGCCCCTGTACCACTAAGGTTTCAGGCATCCCACCCAGAGCGAGTTTTAACAATTCAGTGGGAAGACGTAAGGCCAATGCACCCTCTTTTCTTTCACTAACCAACTAACAACTAACTTCATTTCACTTCCAACCTAAACTGGTCTGTTATCTATTTAAAGCCATTTATAACCACTCAAGAAATAAAATTAAGATGGTTCCAATATAGAATTTTACACAGGATACTGACTACCAACACGTTTGCTTATAAACTAAAACTTATTGACAGTGAAATGTGTACTTTTTGTTATGAAATGCGAGAATCTATAGAACATCTATTTTGGGAATGTAAAGTTGTTCAGCTTTTTTGAAACAATTTTTTGAATTGGTTATTAAAATCTTGTAATCATATATTTAACCTAAATTTATCATTTGAACTTGTTATATTTGGATGTAAAAGTAATACTAAAACAGATAATATTTTCGATTTATTATTATTGTTAGCTAAGTATTTTAAATGTGCAAAATGTACAGTTAAACATTACTCATTTCCAAAACGAAGTTAAACAAAGATACCTGATTGAGAAACATATTCACTACAGTAAAAACTGCTTTAATAAATTCGTTACCAAGTGGGCAATGTACCATTCTCTATTTAATATATAATCTTAAAATTACTTTTGTTCATTCATTTGTTTTCATCAGCCCCAACAGGTCACGTAAAATTGATGTAAAGTAAAACACCTTCATATCTGTATGCCTATTGTATATCCTACTTCTTTTTACAGACCACTGAAATGTTGTTATTAATAATGATAAATATGTACATAATCAAAACACGTGCGTGTGTGTGTGTGTGTATGTGTGTGCATATTTGTTATCTCTCTCTCTCTCTCTCTCTCTCTCTCTCTCTCTCTCTCTCTCTCTCTCTCTCTCTCTCTCTCTCTCTCTCTCTCTCTCTCTCTCTCTCTCATTTTCATATATCATTATATACTTTCATTTACTCTAGATACTTGTTAAAATCCAGGTTCTTGTGAATATATTATTTTAATTAAGTCTGCCTATAAAGTAGTAACTACATTGTGTGTGTATAAATTATATATAAAATTACTGTAACAACCCATGTCTTCTCCCTTTGCATGGGTTGATATTTGTCAACAAGGGAATGGTCAAGACAAAAATAAACAGTTATTAATTTTAACCCCCCCCCCCCAAAAAAAAAAAAACCCCAAACAAACAAACAACTAACACAATGTCCTGAACAGACAGCCGAGATAGATGTGTGTGCCCAGGACAGCGTGCTTGAACCTTAACTCGCTCTTGGTGCGAGAAGATACCAGGGTGCGAACCTAGTAGCTACTAGTCTCAAGTCTAATGGCGTAACCTGGCCAGTAGGAACCGAATAGCGGGGGTAGCCTGTCCCTCACCAAGCACTCAAATGTATGTACGGGGTTTTTTCGTGCTACTCTACTATATTGTTCTACTATATAGAAAGAAAGAAATGTTTTATTTAACGACGCACTCAACACATTTTATTTACGGTTATATGGCGTCAGACATATGGTTAAGGACCACACAGATTTTGAGAGGAAACCCGCTGTCGCCACTACATGGGCTACTCTTCCGATTAGCAGCAAGGGATCTTTTATTTGCGCTTCCCACAGGCTGGATAGCACAAACCATAGCCTTTGTTGAACCAGTTATGGATCACTGGTCGGTGCAAGTGGTTTACACCTACCCATTGAGCCTAGCGGAGCACTCACTCAGGGTTTGGAATCGGTATCTGGATTAAAAACCCATGCCTCGACTGGGATCCGAACACAGTACCTACCAGCCTGTAGACCGATGGCCTACCACGACGCCACCGTGGCCGGTCTTCTATATAGAGACAAAAATGTGGTGTGTGACCCCAATTAGAGGCTGTGGCCCCATCACCAGAAATTGTGCACACACACCCACACTCTTCACTGGCGTAGGAAGCGGTGTGTGTGTGTGTGTGTGTGTGTGTGGCATGTGCCCCCACTTTTTAGATATTTTGCTTTATATTTTCTTAAATAAATATAAAAATGTGCCCCCCCCCCCCCACACACACACACTTTTTGGCACCTTCCTACGCCAATGCGAGTCTTCAGATATCGTTTCTGCGGTCCTGTTAACCACTGCACCACCGAAACCGGAGCTCACGAGTCCGGTAGATGGCGCCCCTTTAAGAGTTAACGAAGCCGTCAACATCCAGACAGAGGGGTCAATGGTGGAGTTGTTTATGTGTGGGCCAAGGCATCCTTCATGAATAGTGACAATCCATCGCGTGCTGCAGTCAAAACACGATTAGTCCGGGGAAACACTGTCATTCAGCAGTCAATGGCAGACAAAACAACGGGCAACCACCAAATTAGTGCCTTCTTCTAAGTAACTGTGCAGTATCGTGAGCGTACGAGACAGGGGGAAGGAGGGGAGATGGGGGAGCGGGGAAATCGCCTCCCATGTGCTGGATAAAATCCCCGAATTCAGAGAAAATGATAAAGCTATTCGGGCAAAATGTGCTATCCTGAGACCTTTTTTTCGATGTATTTACATCATTCTACCCAACCAGTGAATCAATCAACCATTTGACTCATGTTTACATCCACTGAAGGCTCAAGCACGACTGTCTTGGGCACATTCTCCGAGATTCCCTGGTGGCTGTGTCCAACACAAGGGGTCATACTACCCACAAAAATTAGTTTGTAATCCATGTAAGAATGTGTAGTGATTTTGTTTGTAACCCTATATAGTTGTTTGACAGTAATGCTAATATAAATAAATGATGTTATCCAGAATCGGGCAATTTCGTTTAATTCGGGCAAAAGCAAACCTGTCCCCCGACCCCCTACAAATATGGGAGGCTGTACGCCTATGTAAGTAACTGCAGTATCATAATCTTACGAGGCGGGGTCGGGATTGGGATGGATGGGAGTGTAGGATAACTGCACCCCCATGTACTGGAGCAAATCCTCACATTCAGGTAACAATGATAGATATAAGTGCAAAATGTGCTAACCTGAGACCTTTTTACCATGTATTTTCATCATTCTACCCGCAAAATTAGTTGTAATCCATGTAAAAATGCGTAGTGATTCATTTGCAACCATAGCCTATATAGCTGTTTGACAATAATGCTAATATTGAAAACATTTTGTTATCCAGATTCTGTTCCCCTACAAATGTAAGAGCAGTATCGTGGTTTTGAAGATTCTGTATCACCATTTGTGGTGTTTGTACTAGTTGTAGCAGGGTTTAGAAAATAGTTCCTGATAATAAACAAATACAAAATTCTGATATCCATTTTAAAACCTTTCTTTGATGACTACAAGAACGTGTTGTATGCTACAGTATTTAAAGAAGCAATTGGTCTGATGTTACTTGCTATTGTTAGCACTAACTGATAACAACTGTGCAAGTGGTATAGAAAGAAGGAAAGAAATGTTTTATTTAACGACGCACTCAACACATTTTATTTACGGTTATATGACGTCAGACATATGGTTAAGGATCACACCGATTTTGAGAGGAAACCCGCTGTCGCCACTACATGAGCTACTCTTTCCGATTAGCAGCAAGGGATCTTTTATTTGCGCTTCCCATAGGCAGGATAGCACAAACCATGGCCTTTGTTGAACCAGTTATGGATCACTGGTCGGTGCAAGTGGTTTACACCTACCCATTGAGCCTTGCGGAGCACTCACTCAGGGTTTGGAGTTGGTATCTGGATTAAAAATCCCATGCCTCGACTGGGATCCGAACACAGTACCTACCAGCCTGTAGACCGATGGCCTAACCACGACGCCACCGAGGCCCGTAAGTGGCATAGTGTCACTTGTATAAAAGCAACATGCTCTGGCATGAGGGTGGATAAATGAACATTTTCATTGTCGATATATGTTGCTTTTTTGCAAGGTAGTTGTCAAGAGAGAACACTCCCTAAACTATAAGTCACATGATCCTCCAGATGTTGTATTCAGACATCATAGACGTGTTCTAAGGGCAATAGGAAAATGTTGCATATTTCCTCTCTAAGTCTATATATCAGAATTATCAAATGTTTGGCATCCAATAGCCGATTATTAATAAATCTATGTGCTCTAGTGGTGTCGTTAAACAAATCATACTTTAACTTTAACAAGCGTTCCTTTCCTTTTCAATGTATTTCTCCGCCCCCACACTTCATTCACCACGACGTGTTGCACTCGCTAATGCCCAGTGCTTTCCAATGGTTTGGCATCCAATAGCCGATTATTAATAAATCTATGTGCTCTAGTGGTGTCGTAAAACAAATCATACTTTAACTTTAACAAGCGTTCCTTTCCTTTTCAATGTATTTCTCCGCCCCCACACTTCATTCACCACGACGTGTTGCACTCGCTAATGCCCAGTGCTTTCCAACCTGCATCGATACAAATCCGATGACGTAACCATTAGGCCACCGAGGCCGGTAACTGCACTTTGTGCACGATATGCAATCGTGTTAGTGTCTTAATTATTTCATAAAACCAAATCCCTCCGCTTGATGGGCCGAACAAGAATGAGACATGATGCAGATAGCCAGAAAGTTAAAAAAAACCGGGAAGAAGATAATTGAAATAACATCCTGGATGGCCACTGGCAACATGGTGAGACTGGTATCATAAAAAATGGCTGATTACATTAAAGAAGCTTTATATACCACGGACGAATGGTAGAGAAGTGTGGTATTAAAGAACATATGTCCATGTCATGTTAAAGCTACACTCTCGGCTACCCCATCCCGTGGTAATCGTGTACTAATGCACAATACAAACATAACTGGAATTATAATAAATACGTAAATTTTCCACATCATAATATATCATCAGCTGCGTTAATGCAGCACGAAAGTGGCATTTCCATTTTGTTTGGTAAAGTATTATAACTAAAGATAATGTTAAACCAATTTCGTGAACCTAGGTTTGTAATAAATCCATTTCCACTTTTATATTAACCTTTAGCTAAATCTGAAACGATCTGCAAACTAACGAGAGCTTCTAAGACTCCTATAGAGCTTCCAAGACTCCTATAGAGCTTCCAAGACTCCTACAGAGCTTCCAACAATCCTACATACAGTAAGGGAGGATAAAAATGAGAGTACAAAGAGGGCCTGCTCCCTAAAAATAATAAAACCCTTTTTATCAACAATTTGTTTTTCAGTTTTCATTGATGTGCCCCTTTCAGGGAGTTGGTTCATGTGCTCATTTGCCCTTAGTCCCCTCTCTTAAACATTTCCTGGGTCCGCCCTTGTACTGTAGAGTGGTATTCACAACTGAAATGTGTACACACATTTATTGTCCGTTTGTGTGAAAATGGAACCATTGAATTAGCGTGTAACTCTAATAATATGTAATGAATAACGTTAAAATGCATGTCAAAACCAGAACAAAAAATCTCCGTGTAAATAAAAAGTTTCTGTACACATTTCTATCAAATAGCATAGGATAAATCTCTTTTTTGTTGATTCATGGATGAAGGCAACTAATGGAATTGCCAAACTGAAACACCCTCAATTCTGCATCTTGTGCAGAGGCGGATCTGGGGGTGGAGGTAGGGTCCCACCCCCCTAAAGTTTGCGACAGTTATAATTTTATTATATATTAATTTTCATGGGTTTTGTTTTACGTTGGAGAATCCGAGGAACAATTTATGTCATTGGGGCCCCAATAACTGGATGTTCTGGATCCGCCACTGTTGTGTATGTGTACTGTATTATGGATTAGTTTGATGATATCATACTGCATAGCTTGGCTGTTCCTGCATTTTGTTTTCACACCTGTATATCAGAAATCAGCTTGAATCTACTTGTACAATTTGATGATCATTTGTAAAGAAACCTTTTTTTATTTCCATAAATATGTCTTGGAAAAAATGTTATGTTAATTGGTATGGGTTTCAAAGTTAATAACATGTTTTTTATATGAGCTTTAGCATTATACAAATCATCGATTCTCTTTTGCCGCAAAAGGACTATAACAGGTGGTTAAACGCAAAGATCCGTTCCTGATAAACATCTCCACGGCGGAGACCCCGTGCACTGAGGGAGGGGGGTAAATGTCAGTGTACGCTTTCATAACAAACATAAATGTTGATAAAAAATATTCCTTACAAAATCATCTGTTTATATATACGCTTTTACAATTATTGGGCTGTCAGTACTGAAAGAAAGAAAAAAGAAAACGAAGAAAAAGAAATGAAAAAAAAAAAGAAAAAAAGAAAAAGGAAAGACGTAAATGTCAGTGTACGCTTTCGTAACAAACAGAAATGTTGATCAAAATATTCCTTACAAAATCAGCTTTTTTATATACGCTTTTACAAGTGAAGGGCTGTCAGTAATGAAAGAAAGAAAGAAAGAAAGAAAGGAAAAAGAAAATGAAAAAAAAGAAATAAAAAGAAAAGAAAAAAGGAAAGAAGAAGAAAAAAGATTATTTGGTTGATTGAAACATCCAATGGTATAAGGCTGTATATCATGTACCTATAATAATTAGTGTTTGTTAACAGTTTTGTCCAAATTTGACTGTAGACTGGATGCGGCGCGTGCGTGCGGTCCGCCTAAAATAAATAAAATCGAAATATAGTAAGCTTCAATGAGAGCGTCTACACTGGATGTGTGCGTTTTCAAAACACCTGCGGCTAGCTTCAGTAAAAGAATCGTAGAGGCATTATGGTTTATATTCGCAAAACCCAAGCCGCAGACGCAACAGTCGCAACAATCGCAACAGTCGCAACGGTCGCAACAGTTGCAACGGTCAGACCGCACGCAGAACGGCCTCAGTATAAATAAAATTCTGTTCTGTTCTGTTATGTCACATAATGTATGATCTGATCTCATAGTTACTAGTAACGCATGATATGGTCCCAGGATGCATCTCCCCACTACAGTAGTTCTGGGTCGATTGGATCTAGTTCATTCATTCATTCATTTCAACTTATTTTCGTGCTTATAATCCAATTAAGGTTCAAGCACTCTGTCCTGGGCACACACCTCAGCTATCTGAGCTGTCTGTCCAAGACAATGGGTTAGTTGTTAGCTGGTTAGTGAGAGAGAAGAGCGTGTAGTGACCTTTACATTTACCCATTGAGCCCTTAAGTACTCGTTCTTGATTGGTGCCGGTACCGGGCTGCGAACCCCGTACCTACCAGCCTGTAGTCCGATGGCCGGTCTAGCTCAGTCGGTAGAGCGCTTACCCGAGGTGCTCGCGATTAACTTATCCCCCGTCCCAGTCAGTGCCCAACGACTGGTATATCAAAGGCCGTGGTGTCCTGTCTGTGGGAAAGTGCATATAAAAGAACACTTGCTACTAATGGAAAAATGAAGCCTGTTTAGTCTAAGACACTTTTGAGTTAAAAATTACCAAATGTTTAACATTCACTAGCGGATGATTAATCAATGTGCTCCAGTCGTAGTGTTGAGAATCGATTGAAATTTCATCATCGATTATCGGTTATAATCGGTTAAAATGTGCTTGTGCCCGGAAACGGGCTTCAACCCCTTCAAAACTCTCCCCCCACCCCACCCCTACACACGCGCCTGACATCACTATCTAAACAAACTTTAAATGTAACTACTTCTGGGAGCGCATTTATAACCTCGTGATACGGTCCCTACCGGAGTGACTCGGTACTGCTGTAATCTATGTAATCCGACGCGGGCCGTCAGGCGTCAGTTAGTCACGCTTCAGTGCATCAAGACAGATAACTCTAATTCGGTAATCACGCGTTGGCGCGCTGACCCAGATCGTGACGAATCAAAGGCAGCAGATGATTGTGTTATTAAACACAGGTTGGAGGAAGACTGCATACTAGACATTTCTGTGTCAAAACAAGGAAAAGGAAGTACAATTTAAGGCCCCCGAGAATTAAAAATTTGCGAAACGCATTTTCTGGTAACCCATTTTATTTCAGCGTAAATGGGCAGGATTTAGCTCGGTTGAATGCTCGCCTGAGGTGCTTGTGTCACAAATCGAACCACCTCGGTGGATCCATTCAACTAAAAAAAAATTTCGCATTCCAACCAGTGAACCACAACTGGTCAAAGGACGTGACATGTGCTTTCCTGTCTGTGGGATGGTGCATATAAAAGATCTTGTTGCTAATGGAAAAATTTAGCGGGTTTCCTCTCTAAGACGATAACTCAAATTTATCAACTGTTTGACATCCAATAGCTTATTATTAATAAATAATGTGATCTAGTGGTGTCGTTAAATAAAACAAACTTTAACTTTTGTAAAACGTCCGCGAGACTGGTTTATGCGCTTCACGGTAAACCAAATGGCCACATCGGGAACCAATAAAGTAGGCCCAGTTAGCAACCGTTTTTTATCTTCTTTTTTTAAACAATTTATTGACGTTTGTATTAACGTTGGGGATTCACCAACAGGCGATGCCTATATTAAGCTATCTGCCAACAATTGACAGTTACACATTTTACATTAAATTTTCAAACAAAATAATAACGTCGGTGATGTTAGCGAAACGTTAGCTGACAGAACATGGGGATGTTGAAAGTATCGTTCGCGCAATTTTCAGTGGCTTACAAAGTGCTAGAAGGGGGGGGGGGGGGGCGGGACGCAGCCCCGTGGCAAAGTGCTCGCCTGATGCGCGGTCGGTTTAGGATCGATACCCGTCAGTGGACCCATTAGACTATTTCTCATTCCAGACAGTGCACCACGATTGGTATATCAAAGGCCGTGGCATTTATTATCCTGTCTGTGGGATAGTGCATATAAAAGATCCCTTGATACTAATGAAAAAGCGAGTTTCTATGTCTATATGTCAAAAATTACAAAATGTTAACATCCAGTAGCCGGTGATTAATAAATCAATGTGCTCTAGTGGTGTCGTTAAACAAAATAAACCTGTATTCTGATAACTCATTTTATTTCAGCGTAAATCGCTGGCACAAGCTAATGTATACTTTGTAATCTGTTTTGTATGTGATCTATAATTATACGTCGTCTGAAATTTAACCAAAAAAAGTAAAATCATGTCAGACGAAATTTAATGCGCGATCGAATTATCGTTCGCGCAAGTTTCAAAGACCTACAAAAAAATAGGAGATAATATGTTAATAAAATTGTATTTAAAAAAAAGTAACATCCTATTTAATTTTAAGTAGTCAATCAGAAGAAAGAAAAAGAATATTTGCTCAACAACAATTCAGCACATTTAGTTTTAAATATACTGAGTTCGTACGCATCCTGGAAAATACTTGGATGGCTTATTCTTCTCTATAACTGAATCTTGACCAAAAACAAATGAATGCCTTAAAAAAAATGCACAATGTAATTAGATGTGTATTAATTATAGTTATGAACTGTTTTGCTTCAGGATCCAGCATTGTGACACACAGACACACAGATGCATGCACAATCGTACACATACAGAGTAAAAAACAATATGCACCCTGCAATGGTTTTTCCATATGTACTTTTACAGCTTTAGTATCCATGTGGTATATTTTTTTTTTAACGACACCGAGAAGCACATCCCAATGAGAAACGTGGATCCTGCGACATCTTGCTTTTTTTAACGACACCGAGAAGCACATCCCAATGAGAAACCTCGACCCTGCGACATCTTGCTTTTTTTAACGACACCGAGAAGCACATCCCAATGAGAAACGTCGATCCTGCGACATCTTGCTTTTTTTAACGACACCGAGAAGCACATCCCAATGAGAAACGTCGATCCTGCGACATCTTGCTTTTTTTAACAACACCATGAAGCACATCCAAATGAGAAAACTCGATCCTGCGACATCTTGCGCTTTTTTCGATAATGCTCTAACCCATGGGCCACATAAGCCATTCTGCAATGGACATTTTGTATGCACTTTTCCAACAGACAGGGCAATCTTTAATATACCAGTCGTGGACCAACTGTTTCAACAGGGTTGTCCCAAAAAAGAAAAAAAAGAGTTTAACAACACCACTAGAACACATTGATTTATTAATCATCGGCTATTGGATATCAAACATTTGGTAATTTTGACATATAGTTCAAGAAAGGAAACCCGCTACATTTTTCCATTAGTAGCAAAGGATCTTTTATATGCACCATCCCACTGACAGGGTAGCACATACCACGACCGTTGATATACCAGTCGTGATGCACTGGCTGGAACGAGAAATAGCTTAATGGGCTCACGGCTGTGATGGTATATCTAGATAGGGTGTATTTCCTGGAAACCATATGTTGCAAAAAAACGTATATTTGAGACATACCAACCGCTGAATAAACAATTTGCTGAGGTGTCGTTAAACAAACATTCCTTTCCAGGTAATATATTCAGACTCCTGGAAAAAGGTAAAACAAAACGTACTACCGGCCTCGGTGGCGCAGTGGTTAAGCCATCGGATTACAGGCTGGTAGGTACAGGGTTCGCAGCCCGGTACCGGCTCCAACCCAGAGTGAGTTCTTAAGGGCTCAATGGGTAGGTGTAAGGCCACTACACCCTCTTCTCTCTCACTAACCACTAACCAAATAACAACTAACCCACTGTCCTGGACAGACAGCCCAGAGAGCTGAGGTGTGTGCCCAGGACAGCGTGCTTGAACCTTAATTGGATATAAGCACGAAAATAAGTTGAAATCAAATCAATCAAAAGGTACTGGAAAAGGAAACCTTTTGAAGTGTATGAACCCAGGATATGGTTATTTGGACATTTGATCGATAAAGAGAAAGAGTTAAAGTTAAAATTTATTTTGTTTAGCGACACCACTAGAGCACATTGATTTATTAATCAACGGCTGTTGGAAATGGGAAATGTATTGTTTAACGACTAACTCAACACATTTTATTTACGGTTATATGGCGTCGGACATATGGTTAAGGACCACACCGATATTGAGAGAGAAAGCCGCTGTCGTCACTTCAATTAGCAGCAAGAGATTTTTATATCACCATCCCACAGACAGGATAGCACACACCACGGCCTTTGATATATCAGTCGTGGTGCACCGGCTGGAACGGGAAATAGCCCAATGGGCCCACCGACGGGGATCGATCCCAGACCGACAGTCAAATATTCGGTAATTTTGTCATAATCTTAAAGAGAAAACCCGCTACATTTTGTTTTCATCAGTAACAAGGGATATTTTATAGAAACCATCAAAATTATGTTAAAATTACCAAATCTTTGACATCCAATAATCTATGATTAATAAATCAATGTGCTCTAGTGGTGTCGTTATATTGATGGGGATTGATTTTTACATTATATGGGAAGTAACAAATAAACAATACAAATACAAACATGTAACCTAAAACTAGATTAAATCAATTATTTGTTAAATTATTTACACGAATTAAATATTTTCCAAGGTTTTTCATCTCTTTAATAGTTTAAGTACTTAGAAGCTGGATTAGCTTAAGGGGACACTCCTGAGTTTGCTGCATTGTAAGATGTTTCCGACTAAAAAAATATTTCTACGATTAAACTTTCATATTAAATATATTTTCTTGTTTACAATATCAGTCTCTGTGCCCAGGACAGCGTGCTTGAACCTTGATTGGATATAAGCACGAAAATAAGTTGAAATCAATCAATCAATCTATGACAATGCCCGAAGAACCACAGAACACTCTCCGAAGTGGTCAGACAAAGCACACAGCTAACGTTGATGGTAAATGACAGGTTTGTAGCACGGCAAGCACGTGTCACGGTTGAAGAGACAAGGACTGGGATGTGGAGGTGGACAGCGAAAGAAGTTGAAAGATAGGAGAAATTGCCAGATCGGCAAGAAATAAGATGGAATTCAAAGAAAAAAAGAAGAAAAAAAAAAACCCCGAAAAGGGCAGAGGGATAAAAACGAGAAGTTTTTCTTAGATAATTATAATTTTATATAGTTCACATTGCAGTATAAAATGGAATTCATCTTTATTTCATTGGAATTACAAACTATACAAAGTCTTTGTGGGGTGTTTTTTTTCAACATCTTTATATATACTAAATTCTATATTTACATTATGAGCACACACTCTAATCTTTGCTAACTCTTCTATATGAAACATAGTTGTAGGTTTAAAAAAAAACATTGTTAGCTTTTCAACTTAAATTCGTTTTATAAATATTAATAAAGACTTCCTTTTGATGCTGTTTTTAGTCTTCTATATCATTCCTGTATAAATACATTATGTGATCTTTCTTTTATAATGATAAAAATATCATTATCTACCTTCTCCAAGTTCCATGTATAATTTAAACCAATCCTGCCTGCTCAGTTCCTGTCTGACATTCATAAACCAGCTATCTTCATATTTCTGCATTTCCACATGACGAGCCTGTAAAATATACTACCTATAACAGTTTCAAATTTCAATATTGAAATAATTCTTATTACAAATACCTAATAATGCAAAACGTGTTTTACGACCTTGTTCTGCAATTCCACTACTACTACTACTACTACTGCTGCTGCTGCTGCTGCTGCTGCTGCTACTGCTACTGCTATTACTACTACTGTTACTACAACAACAACAACTACTACTACTACTACAACTACAACTACAACAACTACTACTACAACTACTACTACTACAACAACTACTACTACTACGACTACTACAATTACTGCTACTACTACTACTATTACTACTACTACTACAACTACTACTACTACTACCGCTACTACTACTACTATTACTACTACTACTACAACAACAACTACTACTACTACTACTACTGCTACTACTACTTCTGCTACTACTACTACTACTACCACTACAGCTGGTGCTGCTACTACTGCTGCTACTACTGCTACTACTACTGCTACTACTACTAATGCTGCTACTACGACTACTACTACTACCACTACTACTACTACTGCTACTGCTACTGCTACTACTACTACTTCTGCTACTACTACTACTACTACTACTACTACGACTACTACTACTACAATTAATACTGCTACTATTACTACAACTACAACTATTACTACTAGTACTACTACTGCTACTACTACTATTACTACTACAACTACTACTACTACTACTACTAGTACTACTTCTGCTACTACTACTACTACGACTTCTACTACTACTACTACAATTAATGCTGCTACTATTACTACTACTACAACTATTACTACTACTGCTACTGCTACTACTACTATTACTACTACAACTACTACTACTACTACTAGTACTACTACTGCTACTACTACTACTACTACTAGTACTACTACTGCTACTACTACTACTACTACTGCTACTACTTCTGCTACTACTACTACTACTACTTGCGGGTTTCCTCTATAAGACTATGTCAAAATTACCATGTCTGACATTCAGTGGCCAATGATTAATTAATTAATTAATTAATGTGCTCTAGAGGTGTCATTAAACAAAACAAACAAACTTTTGTTGTTTTTTGTTTCTTTTCTTTTGTTTTGTTGTTGTTTTTGTTGGGGGGGGGGGGGGGAGGCTTTTTTGTATAATATGTCATGTTTTCGTACAGAAAATAAAACAAATGATAAATTACAGATTTATTTCAGATCTTTTATGAAATAAAATGAAACATTTTATAACAAGAAGATTGTGCAAATCTGGAAAATATCAAAGGCTTATGTTCATGGGAATGCGCAGTTTCGCAACACCGGTGCCAAATTTTACTGTTCTGCGAGTTCCTGAAGACCAAATACTGTTGCTAGCATGTACGATGATTTCCTGGGCTGCCTGAGTTCAGGCCCAAGTTCAGCAAGCGAACGTTTCACTAACGTTCGCGAACAATTTGATTGGTTGCCGACGTGACCATTTGATTTAATGTGAAGCGCATCAACCAGTCTAGCGGACGTTAGCAACAAGCGGTTGACTGAACTTACCACTGCCAGCACCGAGCAGAAAAACGTCCGCTAGACTGGTGTATGCGCTTCACGATAAACCAAATGGCCACGTCAGGAACCAATCAAATAGTTCGCAAACGTTAGCAAAACGTTAGCTGGCTGTTGTCAAACATTCAAGTTTCGATGTTTTTGCTAACCTGTATATACACTTTCTCACACGAAAGCACACACCACGGAGTTTGACCAGCTGTGGTGCACTGGATGGAACGAGAGAAAACCCCAATCAGTTGAATGGATCCACCCAGGTGGTTCGATCCTGCGACGCAAGCACCTCAGGCGAGCATCAGGACCTCAACAAACCCTTTGTTTATTCAAACACTGATATTCTGAACATGAAAGTACTTTTAATATGTAAGTTTAGTCATTAAAAACCGGCTCGTGAAGCCGATTTCCTTTCTAAAACTATATATCAAAATTACCAAATGTTTGACATCCAATAGCCGGTGATTAATAAATAATGTGCTGTAGTGGTGTCATTAACCAAAAACTAAATAACAACAAAAAAGGTTTCGTATGTCGTAAACATGTCACCATGACATCAAACCCAGGAGAATGCCTTTAAGTTTAATACTTTAGAATGTTAAATAGGTCATCAGTTTTTGTTGTTGTTTTTATTATCCGAAACACGCCATGCCTTGATTTGTGTTATGTCGTAATATCGTAGATACAATCTAGGTCACATCTGAAATACATTTTTTTTGGCTTGATAAACACATCAAGCTGATTGCACAACACGCGAACTTAAAGCGGCTGTTCCGAGTTTGCTGTCATTCCAACATGTTTACGACATACGGTGACGTTTTTCATGACTAAAATTACATATTTCTAGTCTCTCATAACTCCAAAAGGAGTGGCCTTTATATTATTTATTCAGGGCTCGAGCTGTCGGTAGCCAAATTTGCCACTAGCTAATAATTTTAAAAAATGGCTCATAACATTTGCACGAGAAACGTTCTTAATAATATTAAGAATGTTTCTCCTGTATTTTACTGCGTATACTATTACTAGTATATACGGTGAGAGTTCAATCAAATATATGTTTGTCTGTCTGTTTTTGTGTCTGTCTTGTCTGTCTGTCTATTAAAGGGACATACCATAGTTTTAAACACTAAGGCATATTTTTTACTATTAGAGCCCATTTTTGATAACTGAAATCATACTTTACTAAGATTTTATTGTTTAGATTATCAATTTCCGTACATTCGAAGTGTTTTGGTCATCCTGGTGTTTTTAATATCACAAAATGCATTTCTCATATGTTTAAAAACGCACGTACGTCTGAGAAGTAACAGTTATGGAGTCGTGTTCTGGTCTGTTTTTAGAGGGTATTTCACCATTTCAAAGTCACAGACTCATGTTTCACTCAGTTGTAACTTTACAGGTTTGTAGACTAACTAGTGTTAATTTTCACGGGTTGAAACTAGGGTATTGCCCTTTAAAGATATTTTTCTCTTTAGAATATCAGTGTCTGTATAAACAAGATGTTTGTTGTCGTACTAATGTCTATAGTAGCTCAAACCGGATTTTACCTTCCAATAATTTCGTAAGAAAAATATATATTACGAAGAATGTATTACAACTGGTGTAACAAAGGCCGTAGTATGTACTATCCTGTCTGTGGGATGGTGCATATAAAAGATCCCTTGCTGGTAATCGAAAAGAGCAGCCCATGAAGTGGCGACAGCGGGTTTTCTCTTTCAATATCAGTGTAGTCCCTAATCTTATGTCTGACGCCATATAACCGTAAATAAAATGTGTTGAGTTCGTCGTTAAATAAAACATTTCCTTCCTTCCTTCCAATGACAATTTCACACAAAGACGCGTTTGAATGTGATAATACTATCTACAGGAAATAAAAGAATAAAGTTTCGCGGGAAGGAAATAAAAACTGACGACAATACTGAAATATTACGCTTAGTCAGCCTATTACATTTCTGTAGTGCTTCCCACGGGGAACGCTTTTTTTATGCTTTGGAATTTACTACAAGCTATTTATTTCTTAGCCGATTATTTTTTTAAATAGCAGAGAAAAATAGTTGTTTTTATGGTTATTCACAAAACACGTTTACTTTTCTTCTTACATCAAACCAAACTGAAATTATTCACACACACACGCACACACGCACACACACACACACACACACACACACACACACACAGAGCACACACGCGCACACATTTTTGTAGAAAGATGGGACGTAATATAGACGGTATTTTTCCAGACGAACAGAATGAATTGATAAATGTTTTAAAAATACATCAGCTATGTCAAATAGGTAAATACACGAATGGATTCTAAACCAACATTTCAATTTGGTTTTGTTTAATGACACCACTAGAGCGCATTGATGTATTAATCATCGGCTATTGGATGTCAAACATTTGGTAATTCTGACTCGTAGTCGACAGAGGAAACCCGCTACATTTTATTATTAGAGATTTCTGTATACATTGAGACCTCGATAATCCGGACAGTATGTTTTTTCCTAAAAGTGGCCGGTTTAACGAATTTCCGTAGTATTGAATCATACCTGAAGACTTATTTCCCTTTGAAAGACAAAGCAATAAAAGAAATATGCAACAACTACAGGACAACACATACCTATGATATACCAGCCGTGGGGGTACCGGTTGGAATGGGATAAACCCAATCAGTACATGGGTCAACCGAGGAGATTCGATCCTGCGATCAATCCCGATCTAACTGTTACAGTTTGTTTTCTTTAACGACACCACTTAAGCCCACCGATAGGAATCGATCCTAGGCTGATCGGGCATCAGGCGAGTACGTTACCACTTGGCTACGTTCCGCCTCACATAACCCAGCAGATGCATGAGGATGCTGAATCCTGTGTTGACTGAAACGTGTCTCAAATCTAGATGAAGGTGAGCCGAATTTCATAATGCAGTCGAAACTAAAAAAAAATTCATCGCATGTAGTTTATCGCATTATCTTCAACAAAAAGTAGAGGAACCTGAAATATTAATGTTACTATCAACTATTAAACCGAACATACTTTTTGACCACAGACATCCTAGTAAAGAACGTTCAGGTCCGTTTATCAACACATCGAAACACATTCCATAGTTTGCACATGCATCACGCAGTTGCCCCGTACACGTGCATGGGTGTCATTCTCTATTTTGACAATTTCCAGGAAATTTCACTTTTGACCCCATTTGTCCTTCAAGATCTTTGGTGGTCATAAAACCTACTGTAATACTGAACTACCGGTTGTAATGTTTGCCCAATTAATTCACTATTGTCATATAACGATTCCCCACAGCTAATGTATCTCACAATTTTGGCAATTGTAAATTCTTATTAGAGTTCCCCTACTTTTTTTAAAGAGTATAATATATATATATATATATATATATATATATATATATATATATATATATATATATATATATATATATATATATATATATATATATATATATTATCCTGTTCTTTTACTTTATTTTACCTCGTTAAATCATTTTCACCTAAATACATAAATAACAAACACGTTTTTATTCGATTGACGTTCTTGTTAACAGGAATTCACAGTATACATTGTAAAATTTCAACCTGGAAATCACTAATTATTTACGAGAATTCACAGCACAGTAAAACGTGACTATGGTGTAATAAAATTGCATATTGTCATGAACTCGAGACGTTTGATTACTTCCAGGTTTCTTCTAGCGGTCATGAAATGGTTCTGCTGTGTTTCTGTACAGTATTCCTGTTTTGAAAATTTCATTTATTTTATAAATGGCATTGGTACCTGTAATTTATCATTGGTGTATTTAATGGCCGATTATCGTGCAGAAATAAGCTATTGCTTCAAAAATAACTCTTACATGACGCATATTGTAATTAATACACTGATGGAAATAAATAAGGAAACACACGGAATTGTAGGCCAAAATTTAATATACTACTTTTCCTTTATTTTCATCTTATTTTTGTGCTTATATCCAATTAAGGTTCAATCACGCTGTCCTGGACACACACCTCAGCTATCTGGATTAGTTGTTAGTGGTTAGTAGAGAGAGAGAATATGGTGTAGTGGTCTTACATCTACCCATTGAGTCTTTACAATTCGCTCTGGGTGGGAGCCGGTACCTGGCTGCGAACCCAATACCTACCAGCCTTATGTCCGATGGCTTACCCACGACACCACCGAGGCCGGTATTTTACTGCTAGAGTAGTGTACGCAATGTCTCTGTTTTAAAGTGGTATTCATTGCCAGTATATGTATCGAATTGCCCATCAAAAGTTAAAGTTTGTTTTGTTTATCGACACCACTAGAGCAATGGATATCAGACATTCGGTAATTTCGACATATTTTTGCTTCTTTTGTTTACCAACATCACCAGAGCATATTGATTAATTAATTCGATTCGATTAATTAATCATCGGCTATTGGATATCAAACATTTTTCCATTAGTAGCAAGGGATCTTTTATATGCACATACCACGGCCTTTGATATACCAGTTGTATTAACCTTTAATTCTTCTCAACAATATATTTAGTGCGATGAGTTTACATGTTTTAGCGAGCGAGTTCGTTGAGTGCTGGCTTGAGGTGCTTGCGTCGCAGGATCCATTCAACTGATTAGGTTTTTTCTTGCTCCATCCAGTGCACCACAACTGGTGAAAAGCCGTGGTATGTACTTTCCTGTCTGTGGGAAAAGTGCATATAAAATAATCCTCTGTGGACTACATCTTTGACAATAAAGAGCCGATGATTAATTAATCAATGTGCTCTAGTGGTATCGTTAAACAAAACAAATTTAAAGAAAACGACAGAAAAAAAACAAAGAAATGTTTTATTTAACAACGCACTCAGCACATTTTATTTACGGTTATATGGCGTCAAACATATGGTTAAGGACCACAGATAATGAGAGAGGAAACCCGCTGTCGCCACTTCATGGGCTACTCTTTTCGTTTAGCAGCAAGGGATCTTTTATATGCACCATCCCACAGACAGGGTAGTACATACCACGGCCTTTGATATATCAATCGTGGTGCACTGGCTGAAACGAGAAATAGCCCAATGGGCTCACCGACGGGGATCGATCACAGACCGACCGCGCATTGAGCGAGCGTTGTACCACTGAGAGAGAGACACACACACACACAGAGAGAGAGAGAGAGAGAGAGAGAGAGAGAGAGAGAGAGAGAGAGAGAGAGAGAGAGAGAGAGAGAGAGAGAGAGGAGAGAGAGAGAGAGAGAGAGACAGACAGACAGACAGATATACAGACAGAGAGAGAGAGAGAGAGAGAGAGAGAGGAGAGGAGAGAGGAGAGAGAGAGAGAGAGAGAGAGAGAGAGAGAGAGAGAGACTCGAGAGCGAGAGAGGGGGAGAGAGACAGACAGACAGACAGACAGAGACAGATAGAGACATAGGGAGAGGGAGAGGGAGAGGGAGAGAGAGCGAAATCAGCTGCCAGTGGTTTTGGCTCGCGAAGGTCAAACCGGGTCATGACGAGCGGCTTTGTAATGGTTTTGGCAGGAGGTAGAAAATGCCTGAAAGACCACTGACTTGGATCAAGGTCAAATGCATAACTCGGCCGACATTTCGGAAAGCTAGCGACCCGCCCGTCTCGCCTCTTTAAGAAACACGTGCACATGTTTTTCTGGAAGTGGTATTTTCGGGAGCATTTCTTCGAGCTAATAATAGATTATTGAGATACAAAGAAAAAGAAAAAGAAAGGAATGGAATTTCTTATGACAGCCCCATCACATTATAAATCTACTTTACGGGCGTAGGAAGGTGCCAAAAAGTGTGTGGGGGTGGGGGGTGGGGGTGGGGGTGGGGGAGGCGCACATGTATATAAATACATGTATATTTGCGGAATACAAATTTGTTCATGACCATACATGTAATGCCCATAATTAGTCCTTATTTAGTCATTAGAATAGTATGATGTTTGTTTGTGTCTTGTTTGTGCATGTTTTGCACCCAGTTCCGTATGTGGAATGTCTATGCAATAAAGTGTTTATCTTTTTATCTTTTTAAAAATAAAATAACAACATCGCTGCTACAATTTTAGGGGCAAGGGGGCATGTGCCCCCCACCCCGCTTCCTATGCCAGTCACATGTACTCATATATGGAGCAGATCTAGGATTTTTAATGGGAGGAGGGGGTGGCGGTGGGGGGTTGGGGTTTTTGGGCGCAATATTAATGTAATGTAGCTCATTGGCATTGATAAACAATACTTCTTTCCTTGTACAAGACCAAACTTGTTAAATGACCAAAAATACGGGTGCTGGACCCCGAATCCTTGCTTAGATTATTTACGCCTGTTTATCTTGTGCCAAGCCGATTAAGATACTACATTTTGCACCCCCCCCCCCCTCAAGAATCGCCCCTCTTTTGATCCGCACCTGAGCCTTACCCCTTACCCCCGAAACATACTAAAAACAAATCCCGATAAACATTATTATATGAATATGTAGAGGGCTAGAATTCCAACCTCTATAATAGTCTAAATGAATTCACTGATGGCGTCTAGACCAAATATCGAAATAACCACATGTTATGCTAGGTTCAGACTACCAACTGCCAGCAAAAAGTTGGCCAACGTTCTGCTGTCACGACTTCTACGACCGTCCAGTTGCTTGAAGAAGACGTATACGACGAAAATCGAGTTGTAAGAGTGCTCAGTCTAGCGATTGGACGGTTGTAGAAGTCGTGACAGCAGAAAGTTGGCCAACTTTGTGCTGGCAGTTGTTAGTCTGAGCCTAGCATTAGACACCAAATAGCAGCAGTTTTAAAATGTGTTCCTTCCCGTCCATTGACAGATTGATCCTACATTTTAAGCTATCGCACCTCTTTGGCCCACAGGAACCGGGGATGGTGTGTGTGTGTGTGTGTGGGGGGGGGGGGGGTGGGGGCGGGGGGGGGGATGGGGATGTCCATGTGCTATGCCCTCTTGAGGATGATGACACGTGTTTTTCTTTTTGTCCTACTTTTTATAAACAAAGAAAAAATTATTATTATGGCTTGTGCTCCCCCCACCCCCCCCCCCCCCCCCCCCCCCCCCAACTACAGACTATATGACTATATATATAATTATATATTCACAAGAAGCCGGCGATTCATACATATTCATAAGAAGTCGGTGGTTCATACATATTAACGATTAAGAACCGTCCAGACACTAGTCTGCCACGGGTTGTTTTTATAGTTTTGCGCATGTCCACTGTCATTCGGTGGCATATTGATGGCATCAACTGTCTCATTGTTATGTCCATTAAAGTCACTCTCTTAAAGCCGCAATGTCGTTTCTTAATCACTGTCGATCGTCAAGGTCGCGCCATGCATAACAACATGACAATAAATATGGATGCATCAACGACAGTGTATGGACATATATTATACTACTTAGGCAATGTGTGTGTGTGTGTGTGTGTGTGTGTGTGTGTGTGTGTGTGTGTGTGTGTTTGTGTGGATGGATGGATGGATGGATGGATGGATGGATGTATGGATGGATGGATGGATGGACAGACGAACGGACGTATGTATGTATGTATAATATGTATAGATAGATAGATAGATAGATAGATAGATAGTTTCGATTCGATAAATAGACAGATATATGTATGTAGATAGATAGACAGACAGACATACACACAGCCAGCCAGCCAGACAGACAGACATACAGACAGACAGACAGACAGACAAGGATAGATTAGATTAGATAGATAGATAGACAGACAAACACACAGCCAGCCAGCTAGACAGGGAGGGAGGTAGGTAGGTAGATAGATAGATAGATAGATAGATAGATAGATAGATAGATAGATAGATATAGATATAGAAATATACTGTCGAAATAAAAATAATATTCAACCATCTATTTCCCTATTACTGCTAATTGTAAAATGTAGAGGGTTTTCTAAGATGTCAGAATTACCAAATGTTTGACATCCAATAGCCGATGATTATTACTCAATTTGCTCTAGTGGTGTCGTTAAACAAAACAAACTTTAACTTTACTTCTGAACTACATAGACTTAAAGCGAATTCATCGGTCCCCGTTTCAGGTAAACGAACTATAGTACAAACATTAGAAGAGGCAGAAAAACATCATAAAGCGCTAATGCCCATGTTTTATGAACGTTGTTTATCTCGAATACTTCGAAAATATGTTCGAGATAAGCGTATTTTAAGAAAGAAAAAATTTCAGATTTTTTTTTTTTTTTTGAATTCAAACAAAAAGAAACGAGATCTGACGAAAAGATTGGGGAAACAGGAACACGTTAAGAAACAGCGCGGTTCTAGGCTATCGGGGCAAGGTTTGTTTATCTCCGAGTGCAGCAGACGATGTAGCATTAAAATGCTCACAAAACAGGTTTTCGCGAAGAATAACACCAGAACAGCAAACAAACACGCCACACCGGCCGTTGACCTGAGCGAGTGCAGCTGTTCGTGTCGGCGTCACGTGATCAGCTGGGGTGCCGCGAAGAAAGGCGGAAAATAATACAACATAATATTTACCATTATGTTGGATTATTTTCGAGTTTATTCCCAAGCACATATTGTCGTTTACTTTTGATGCCTTTTTCTTTATTTCTTGGGGTTTAGTTTTAGTCTGTTCAATGCAATACTGTCTGATTTATTTGTTTTGTTGATTAAAAAAAAAAATCCGTTTTTTATTTTATTTTCATTGGAGTTTCATACAACTGACGAACAGTCAACAACTCAACATCATTTCTTTTAGTGACTATTTCTTTCTTTGTATTTTCCTTTTTTTGCTTATTTTTCTTTCTTTTTTTTCTTCTCACTATTTCCATAGTTTTAACATAAGTTATGTTTTTGTATCCATTCCAATACAATACAATTTGTCCACTTTTCACCGCCCCCCCCCCCCCCCCCCCCCCCCCCCCCGCGCCCGATTTTTGCTTACTGGGTTTGTACGACCATTGGAGTATCCAGATGGGGTTCACAGGGGTCTTGTGAACAACCAGCCTCTCCCCCTACCCGTCTGAAGTGCCTTTTCTTAATTACTTTTTTTTTCTTTCTTTTTAAAATTCATCCACAATATACAATACATGCTAGCATGTTTATATAAAACTTTTCCGGGAAGATTGTTCCCGATCCCCACTACAGAGCTCGGTTCATTAACCTTCAACAAACTCAAATTGCCCTTTTAAGAATTATGTGACTCCCCTCCCCCTTACAATATCTTGGATCCGCCCCCGTGTACAACAGTCAACATCATGCTTAATCTACATGCATGAAAAAAAAGAAGAAGAAAAAAAAGAAAGAAATGTTTTATTTAACGACGCACTCAGCACATTTTATTTACGGTTATATGGCATCAGACATGGTTAAGGACCACACAGATTTTGAGAGAAAAACCCGCTGTCGCCACTACATGGGTTACTCTTTCCGATTAGCAGCAAGGGATCTTTTATTTGCGCTTCCCACAGGCAGGATAGCACAAACCATGGCCTTTGTTGAACCAGTTATGGATCACTGGTCGGTGCAAGTGGTTTACACCTACCCATTGAGCCTTGCGGAGCACTCACTCAGGGTTTGGAGTCGGTATCTGGATTAAAAATCCCATGCCTCGACTGGGATCCAAACCCATTACCTACCAGCCTGTAGACCGATGGCCTAACCACGACGCCACCGAGGCCGGTCTACTACATGCAGGCCTAATTAAAATACAATTTTCTTTACCACCTGGGCATCGTTATTCGATCTGACATTGTGACGGTACATGCTCTTAATTTCTTTTCGCCTGTGGCGATATTAATTGTTTTAGAAGGCCGTGTGCAGTTCCAAATTGCACTTAAGCCCAGATGGGCAACGTGTTACGTGATACCTTGCGCGACGGTCATCGAGCTGTACTTCTAATACACACCCAGCCCAGGTGCGGAGCCATGTGGCCAGTAGCTACGTAATACCTCCGCGAGTGCGGTTTTTACAACCGTGATTTGGCGACTATGGCAGTTTGACGATCAGAGAAAAATATGCCGGCATGGTGGCTGTGGAAAATCCACATGATACGTGAGGTACCGCCTTGTACCCCCAGGCGATATTCGCTGTCTCTGAGAGTTTTGAATAAATAGCTAGGGTTTAGAGATATCTGGGAGAACCATAGGAAGGTATCCCGGGGGAACGTTGTCCGTCCGGACTTTGGTAAATATATTATTTCTGCTCTGTTGTATAACCTTGATGTGATTGATGTGACTTTAAATATTTTAATACTGTATTATACCAATATTCTTTAGACAGTGTCTTCGGTCATCTGACGAAGTAAATCGTAGACTTTTTGTTCTAACATTATACGAGTATTTGGTAATATAAAGCTTAGCCAGTCATCCTAGAAGACCTAGGTAAACTGTAGGTTATTGTCTTTATTGTGATAGGTACCAGTATTAATTCTGTATTACAAGGTTATTGAATGAGTAGTTAGGGTTAATTAAAAATTAACCAGTTAGGAATAGTGTTGCAATTTCTTTATTAATTAAGTTCCCCTGGAAGCGTTTCTCCATTATCGCACGTGTGTGTGTTAGCGTTTCTCAATTATCACACGTGTGGGTGTTGTGTCACGGTGAAGTGATTAGCATATTGTGTAAACTAGACACCTGGATTAACTAATTAAGTGATCAGTTCTGGGTTGTTATTATTGTTGTTATTAATTAACTACTGCGGCAGTACATTTGTCAGCGTAGGTTAATACAGATTCCAAAGTGTATTGTGTTTTTGTTGTGTTTTCTAGTGAACTAAACGTGCTATAATAATATATACTTTATATAAGATCGTATCTCTGATCATACCTAGAGACGAGCCACAGCGGGTATAACTGCCTGTTACAAAGAGATCTAATAGATATACAGTTAGGAGAGATATTTGGATAATCGTGTTTTATTCAGTTACGGGTATTATAGAATCCCCGTGACAGACATGAACAATCAAAACAGTCAGATTGAAACTATCTTTAGCCAGTTATGTTAGTGAGACAGGAACAAGACACGAACTCCTACTAAAATGTTGAGTAGTAAAACATACTTTTATGAAGGAAGGAAGAAAGAAATGTTTTATTTAACGACACATTCAACACATTTTATTTCCGGTTATCAGACATATGGTTAAGAACCACACATATATAGAGAGAGGAAACCCGCTGTCGCCACTTCTTGGGCTACTCTTTTCGATTTACAGCAAGGGATATTTTGTACGCACTATCCCACAGACAGGATAATACATACCACGGCCTTTGTTACACTAGTTGTGGAGCATTGGCTGGAACGAGAAATAGCCAAATGGATCGATCTTAAACCGACCGCGCATCAAGCGAGCGCTTTACCACTGGGCTACGTCCCGTCCTACTTTTATGAAAACAAAAACATCTTAGAGAGAGAGAGAGAGAGAGAGAGAGAGAGAGAGAGAGAGAGAGAGAGAGAGAGAGAGAGAGAGAGAGAGAGGGGAGAGAGAGAGAGAGAGAGACACACGAGAGAGAGATAGAAGAAAAATCAATATAAATCAATAAGAGAACGACACAAGAGAGAGAGAGAGAGAGAGAGAGAGAGAGAGAGAGAGAGAGAGAGAGAGAGAGAGAGAGAGAGAGAGAGAGAGAGAGAAAAGGGAATTAAAAAACCCAAATCACGATCTGTCCTTTACGCCTATTAAAAAAAATACATGTACTTCAGTATTATCATCGAGGAACATGCTTTGACCTTTGATATATAACGCGCTTTGTCGTAAATATCAGAGGAAGCTATTACTTGGGTATTTAGCATTTGCCTTGATCCTCGGTATTGCCGAAGTTATTATAAGATGACAATAAGTGCATCTGATTCCGCGTCATGACCGACGTTAGAAAGCGGTGTTTGTTTTATCTTCATCCCACTTCGGTTTGAGCATCGACAGGATGTCGCGCCACGCTCTCTACTTCCAAGTAGTTGACACGACTTCACGTAGAGATTCTACATCCGGTTTAGCTTCGATCGTAGGGTAATTGAAATGTTCGGAGAAGCGGATGAAACGAAGAACAAAGAAGGAAAAATAAGCATTTTAAGCATATTTTTTGTTTGGTTTTTGAAACACTAATACAGTTAAAGTTCGTTTT
Source organism: Gigantopelta aegis (assembly GCF_016097555.1). Classification (NCBI taxonomy): domain Eukaryota; kingdom Metazoa; phylum Mollusca; class Gastropoda; order Neomphalida; family Peltospiridae; genus Gigantopelta; species Gigantopelta aegis. Next base: position 7,702,604 of record NC_054713.1, on the reverse strand, counting down.
GTTTAACAAAACCACTACAGCACATGGATGTATTAATCATCGCATATTGGATGTCAAACATTTGGTCATTCTGACATATAATTTTAGAGTGGAAACCCGCTACATTTTTTTTTCATTAGTAACCTGCGCTCTTTTATATGCACCATCCCACAAACAGGATGGGACATACCACGGCCTTTGATATACCAGTCGTGGAGCACTGGAACAAAAAATAGCCCAATAGGACACCGACGAGGAGGCGAGGACTTTACATAATATAGTTACACGTCTGTTAGCGACATAGCATATCACTTGGTTATTCGTTGTTTGCTTACTTGCCCTGTTGGCTTATCCGCTAACTTGCTTGTTTGTTTTCTTACTTGCCCTGTTGACTTATCCGCTTACTTGCTTGTTTGCATGTTCTTCTTTGATTGCATACTTACTTGTTTGTTTGCTTACTTGCCCTGTTGGTCTATCCGCTTACTTGCTTGTTTTCTTACTTTTTTGCTTACTTGTTGGTTTCTTGTTTGTGTACTTGTTGTTTATGTACTTGGTTGCTTGTTTGCTTTTTGATTATATATTTGCTTATTTGTTTACTTGCATGCATGCTTGCCTGTTTGTTTATTTGCTTGTTTGTTTACGTGTTTACTTGCTTGTTTGCCTGTTTGTTTGTTTATTTGCTTATTTGTGTATTTGCTCGCTTGCTTGTTTGCTTGCTGTGTTGTTTGCTTACCATCTGACATGCCATTAATGCTATATCTTAAAACCTACACTTAATCCCCTTTAACAAATTCCTGGATCTACTAGTACTTGTTTGCAGCAGTATGACTAGGTATAGCAAACGCCGTAGAGTGAACTAATCTGTCATTTCACTGGCGGAGCCAAAGGGGACCATAGAGGCCATGCTCCCCAGCACACCTCTTTTTACCCCCACCACAGACTATAATTATGGTTGGCTCTTCGATGTTGGAAGACACCCACCCAATATAAAAACCTGGCTATGTCACCAACCTACCATCCTATATTACACCAGTACTACGTTCTCTACCTCTGTACATCCCGTATCCGCTCGCGTGGTCCAGTACCACAAAAATATGTCTACAGAATGGAACTAATTCCAGTCAAGAACATAATGGATCGTGACATTTTAAGATAATATGGCAAAGTAACGACGAGAGAGAGAGAGAGAGAGAGAGAGAGAGAGAGAGAGAGAGAGAGAGAGAGAGAGAGAGAGAGAGAGAGAGAGAGAGAGAGAGAGAGAGAGAGAGAGAGAGACGAATTAATTCTAGTCTTGGGAATAATGGATAGTGACATTTTAAGATAATATGGCAAAGTAACGAACGAGAGAGAGATAGAGAGAGTGTGGTTTTTTTTCAACAAAATGAAAGATCTTGCATGTTCGTGTTCGAAACATGCCCACATAATTATTAGTGTCATCATCTTATCGATCGCGCTAACATTTTTTATTTTTCATTTTTTTGGTCTTCAGAAAATGTATCCATTTACGCACGACAAATTAATAACGGCGACCGTTACCGAATCTAAGAGGAATTTAATTCAGTGGAAGATACTTCCGTTTAGAATGCGAGATATGTTGGGGGTCACGTGATCCATTACCACATAGGCTTCGGTAGAAGGAGAGGGAGTGGGCAAAGGCACTGCCTATCCTCCCCCTCCGACGCCATATAACCGTAAATAAAATGTGTTGAGTGCGTCGTTAAATAAAGCATTTCCTTCCTCCACCCCACCCCCCCAATTTTGAAGATAATGCATTGACTCCCGAATTAAAATTTGCCGCTTCCTCCGCTCCCCACCCCTTCCGACGGCCATACCGAAATATTTAGATCAGTCAGTAGAGCTTTCGCCTGAGGTGCTTGCATTGTGGGTTCTAATCCCTTCAGTGCACCAGTGGGATGGTGCATATAAATGAGTTCTTGCTGCTAATCGAAAAGAGTAGCTCATGAAAGTGGCAACAGAAGGTATTCTCTATCAATATCTGTGTGGTCCTTAACCATATGTCTGACGCCATATAACCGTAAATAAAATGTGTTGAGTGCGTCGCTAAATAAAACATTTCCTTCCTTCTTCCTTCAATGCACCCATTCACAGACTGCTTTTTGCCAGACTGGTATTTCAAAAGCCGTGGTGTGTGCTGTTCTGTGTGTGTAAAAATGCTACTTTTTTTTTTCATTAACAGCAAGGGATCTTTTATATGCATTTCTTTTTTCTACAGACAGGACATCACATACCACGGCCTTTGATATGCCAGTGGTGCTGGACTTGTTGGGGCGGGGAAACAAATATCAGAATATTGGTCTACTGAGGTGGTTCGATCCTATGACGTAAGCTTCTCAGACAGCCGAGCGGTCTGCCGACTGAGCCAGGCCCCGCCCCTTCTTGCAGCGACGCGTGCTTCGTAATATGCTCACCACAAAAACGAGATGTCTCACGTATTTTCTCAAAGGTGCTTTACGTCAGAGCCTAATATCTTTATGTCTTGCAAAAACCTTTCAACGGAAATCTAATAAAGAAAATTGGAGACTGAGACAAAAAAAATATGCCATCCCAAACCATTTTCATCATATGACGTCAAACAAATAAATCCATTTAGTGACGGTTTTTTTTTTGGTTTTGTTTTGGTCTTCTTTATTGTACACCCCGGTTTTCACTGATGAAAGCTATTCAACATAGGATGTTTCTTTGCAAGATTCTTTTTTCTTGTTGTTGTTATAATAGACGCATACATTGTAATATTGGTTTTGTCTGTGTTTAACGTAATTAATCGTAACATGCTGTTATTCTGTGCTATTTAATGCATTGCTGTTCTAACCTATGCTATTATATGCTACTTTATGCTATTCTGGTTTTTCTGTGCTTTGCTTTGGCTTGGCTTGACTTGACTTGACTTGGCTTGGCTTGACTCAAGAGTTCGAGGTGCACCATCAGATATGTACGGAGTAAAAGCAGCTGAGGCTCTGATTGGTAATAATATCTGACACTGATTAATTGTGAATATGTGTAGTCAAGGGGAATAACTTAACACTAGTATAGTATAGGTGGCGTTGTACAACGCCACCGTCAGTTCTTTACTTTATTTCTTGCATAAGACATGTGTATTATGCAATAGTTTGTTATGTTTATTATGTTTGCGGTGTGTAGTTCGAGTATAGAACATAGGGCATTATGTTCAATAAATAGTATTTCATTTATTGAATTTAGAAAGAAAGAAATGTTTTATTTAACGACGCACTCAACACATTTTATTCACGGTTATATGGCGTCAGACATATATTAAGGACCACACAGATTTTGAGAGGAAACCCGCTGTCGCCACTACATGGGCTACTCTTTCCGAGTAGCAGCAAGGGATCTTTTATTTGCGCTTGTCACAGGCAGGATAGCACAAACCATGGCCTTTGTTGAACCAGTTATGGATCACTGGTCGGTGCAAGTGGTTTACACCTACCCAATGAGCCTTGCGGAGCACTCACTCAGGGTTTGGAGTCGGTATCTGGATTAAAAATCCCATGTCTCGACTGGGATCCGAACCCAGTACCTACCAGCCTGTAGACCGATTGCCTAACCACGACGCCACCGAGGCCGGTTTATTGAATTTATTGTTGGTTATTCCCCATTGACGTATGTTTAATTAAAGCTATTATCTATTACCAATAAATAAATAAATAAATACACTTTTATTTTTTATACAGTTGTTTTGCAGTATACACCAGAGGTTGAAACCAAAAAGTTTGTTTTGTTCAACGACACCACTGGAGCACATTGATTAATTAATCATTGCCTATTGGATGTCAAACATTTGGTAATTCTGACTCGTAGTCATTAGAGGAAACCCGCTACATTTTTCCTAATGCAGAAAAGGATCTTTTATATGCACTTTCCCACCGACAGGAAAGCACATACCACGCCCTTTGTCCAGTTGTTGTGCACTGGTTGGAACGAGAAAAAACAATCAGATGAATGGATCCCCCCCAGATGTTTCGATCCTGCGACGCAAGCACCGCAAGCGAGCACTCACCCGACTGAGCTAAATTCTGCCCAGGTTAAAACCAGTGCAGGGTACTCCCAGAAATGGAACTGCGATTTTCAGTAAAAATTAGGGCTGCTAAAAACATTCATTTTGTTTCATTTATACTTAGTTTTGTACTTATATCCAGTTGAGGTTCAAGCACGCGGTCATGGGCACACACACCTCAGCTATCTGGGCTGTCTGTCCAGGACAGTGGGTTAGTTGTTAATGAGAGAGAAGAGAGTGTAGTGGTCTTACACCTACCTACCAAGTCGTTAAAACTCGCTCTGAGTGGGAGCCGGTACCGAGCTGCGAACCCTCTACCTACCAGCCTTATGTCCGATGGCTTTACCACGACACCACCGATACCGGTAAACATTCACTATATCTCTTAAATGGTGTGCGACTCTCTATTTTCTTGCAGATAGATTAAATGTAAGGTGGCACTTTTTTATTGGTGTTTTGCCTGGGTGTGTTGATACGCTGATTAGATAATTTATATAATACTAAATATATCCAGCTATTTGGTCATTTATAGATTTATTAAAACATATTACCATAGACGTCCAATCGTTTTAAACTTTCCCAGCTATTAGCGACTGACAATGCTAAAGAACTTAATAATCTCGGAAAATATTTATTTAGAGCAAATGCCGTTAGAGATCAGCTATTGAGCAAATTGGTTAATATTAACATAACTTCTATTTATTCAGTATAGTACTATTCGATTACATGTATATTAAACCAATAATACATTTATGTCTCAGTATACTTAATAACGACTTATATGTATTAAATAATATAAGTCAACAGAACCTTAATTTATTTATTTATTTATTTATTTATTTATTTTTATTATTATTATTATTATTATTATTATTATTATTATTATTATTATTATTATTATTATTTACTAAATCACTCTCCACCATAATCCTGTACATATCCTGTATATATTTATTATTTTATTGTACATTGTATTATGCTGACAAGTCGTAAAAACTTAAAGCAATAAAGAACTTTAACTTCAGTCATTAACTTTTCTTTGAAGCTGTTTATTGTTTTTACGAGAGCGTAGTCCGTGATGCTCTCTTTGAAGAGGTGGTTTAATACGGAGAAAAGAAAGTAAACGTTAACATTATTGGCAATAGGAATTGATTTTGTACAAAAAACCTTTACCTCTTATATCAGTTTTATTGGTAATTTTTCCTATTGCCTATAATGTTAGACTATTATGAGTTTGTAGACATTGTTAGAGTTTCCTTTTTAGCGATTAAAATTACATTTTAAATATATTTTCTTTTTTGGAATACCAGTGTTAGTATATCCAATCACAGGAGTACGGACTCCCATTTTTGTAAAGGGGGCAGGCTGATTTTTGCTCGAATTAAACAGCAGACGAATCGCCACGCATTTTGACTTGGGTTACAACTAATACTGTGGGTAGAATAATGAAATTACAAGGTGAAAATTGTTCAGGCTAGCTCATTTTGTCAGAATTTCTCTATCGTTTTTGCCCGAATTTAAGGATTTTCTCCGGGGGGGGGGGGGGGGGGTTGCTCCCCTGCCCCTCTGTCTCGAACGCTGATGTATCCAGTGAATTTGCGGTCGTGTGCTAACGTGTGTAGCATTAAAGGGACATACCCTAGTTTTTAAACACTAACGTATAGTTTTGACTATTAAAGCCGTTTTTGATTACTGAAATAATACTTTACTTAGATTTTATTGTTTAGATTATCCATTTCCGCACATTCGGAGTGTTTTTGGTCATGCTTGTAATTTTAACATCACAAAAGGCATTTCTCATATTTTCAAAAACGCACGTGTGTCTGAGAAGTAAAAGTTATGGAGTCAAGTTTTAGTCTGCTTTTAGAGGGTATTTCACCATTTCAAAGTCACAGTCTCACATGTTTCACTCAGTTGTACCTTTATCCAAATGTGTTACAGGTTTGTAGATTAACTAAACTTAGTGTTAATTTTCATGGACTGAAACTAGGGTCTGTCCCTTTAAAAAAAAAACTACTTCTTTATACAGATACCGCTATTTTAAACAGGAAAATGTAATTTGGACGTAATGTAATTTGGACGTAATTTAGTCATCAAATTTCACTTCATTTCAACTTATTTTCATGCTTATATCCAATTAAGGTTCAAGTACGCTGTCCTGGGTACACACCTCAGCTATCTGGGCCGTCTGTCCGGGACAGTGGGTTAGTTGTTAGTAGTTAGTTAGTTAGAGAAAAGAGTGTGTAGTGACCTTACACGTACCCCATTGAGTCGTTAAGACTCGCTCTGGGTTGGAGTCGGTACCGGGCTGCGAACCTTGTATCTACCAATTTTATGTTCGATGGCTTAACCACGACACCACCGAGGCTGACAGTCATCAGAAAGGATCTGTTTAGTACACGTTAACATTATCGGCAATAGGAATAGATTTGGTACGATGGAACCCCTACCAATGAGCTGTGTTTTGTTGATACGATGCTTATATCAGTTTTATTGGTAATGTTTCCTATTGCAAAATCTGGACAATGAATCCCTATAACCTTTAACTTTATTGGCAATAGGAATTGATTTGGTACAATGGAACCTCTGCCACTGAGCTACATGCCGGTCCGGCGACCAGACAGATCGCTGAACTTCTCACTGACCGCAAATTAATGTCCGTCTGCGAACGCTGACGCCTGCGAGTGGGCGTAATTTATCTGACCGGCAGTCCAGCAGACATTTCGATCGGTCGATACCCGTCTGTGTAGGTAATTTGATTGCGACGACAATTCCAAAAGATTAAGCCCCAGACAGACGCCTCCCTTCAGAAGCGGCTCAAGGCCTCACCAATCGATAAACTGACCAGCGGGCAAAACAAGCAGCACTCTGAGAATGGCCAGAACGTAGACGTGTGACTGAACTGGACTGGCTGGCTGGCTGGCTAAAACCAGACACGTCTGCCGAGCGGAACGTCTAGACTTGAAAACGCCGCCATGTTGAATGTGATGATTGTCTGGTTGATTCATTACAATGTATTAAAGGAATTATGGGAAGAGGTCGCCACGGGGGGGGGGGGGGGGGGGGGGGGGGGGGGGGGGGGGGGGGGGGGGTGGGGGGGGGGAGGGGGGTTGTGGGGGGGGGGGGTTGTGGGGTTAAAAAAAGTGAAGGTGGTGGAACAAGGGAAGAGGATGATAAAGTAGGGTTGGGAAGGGGAAGGAAGGGAAGAGACGGACATGAATAGCTAGGGATTAGGAGTTTTGGACAATGGCCAATCCTAATTAATTATATATATCCCAGACAACAATGTCCCACATGGACAAAATCCCATAAATTTTGAATTAGGTTTGTTTGTTTGTTTGTTTGTTTTCGGAATTTGTTCTTCTTTAAATGCTATTTTGAAGAATAGAATTAAATAAATTTTCTGTTAGGTTTTTTGTTTGCTGCCTAGTGCCATTAAACTAAAGTCTAACCTTTACGAGGACATTGGATACAAGTTGAACTTTGTATTGTTTAACGCCACCACTAGATCACACTGATTGATTAATCATCGGCTACTGGATGTCAAACATTCGGTAATTTTGACAAGTAGACTGCCATCCAGTGTTGGAACAAATCCTCAAATTCCAGGGGCGTAGGCTGGGGGTGTGGGGGTCGGGGAGTTTGGACGACAGCCCCCCGCCCCCTCCCCCCCCTCCCGCTGAAGCAAATGGTCCGCTTTCAGAACTAAAACATACAGGTTTATACATATGGAGTTTCTGGTGGTGCAAAAACAAAATAGAAAAGGTCCACTTGGTTCATATTCGAACCCCCCTCTCCCCCCCCCCCCCCGCCAGGTCCAGCTCACGCTACGCCCCTGTATTCGCGCAAAAATTATAGAGATTTTCAAGCTAAATGAGCTGGCATGAAACCTTCTCACCTTAAACGTTGTCATCCATAAAACCTTTTCGCCATGTATTTCCATCATTCTAATCAAAATATTAGTGGTAATTAATGTAAAAATGCGTAGTGATTTATTTGCAACCGATAGAGGTGTTTGGTGGTAATGCTAATATGAATAAATATTGTTATCCAGAATCAGACATTTTTGTTTAATTCGGGCAAAAATCAATCCCTATAAATATGACAACCCATACGTCTAAGGCCATGCTGTGTCGTTAAACAAAACAAACTCAACGTTATTCTCTTCTTGACTGTTTAAGGAGTTTTAGACTATTAACTACTCAGTTCCCCCCCCCCCCCCCCAACAACAAATCCTAGCTACGGCCCTGGTATATTTATAAATTAATTTTATTGCAAATTTCAATAAAAATGGCAAATAAGTTCACGCGTGACGTCACAGTGTGAATTGGAATTGCATCTATGGTCCCACTAAACAGATCACTTCCGGATGAGAGTTGATTGATCGCGGTCCACTATAGCTCCTAATTGTGACACAAGTTATGGTTCACATATTCACTTCTAGGAAATGCTGAAGAATTTAAACAATATGTATGTTTAATGGTAAGCCTTCTGGCTGTATTTTGCCCATGCTATTTTGTAATATTGTCAATTGACCTTTTGGGACATGGATTTATAGCGAAAGAGACAGACGAAGTGAATCGGTTAATGAACCAACTGTTCGGACCGGTATTACAGTCAGATGCGGTTATATAGCAAACAACTGAGACGGAAATGTTCTCAATGTTGGAGTGAAAATAAATGCTTATATAATGTATGTTCGCAATGGTGTATGTTGTTAGTGCCAACGAGAACCCGTTCTGTTGGCAATCTTCATTTGAAGTTGGGCAATTTAACATGGGTTTCAATGGCAGATGACATCTGTGTAGTGTGACCTATGCATTAACAAAGAACTGGCTGCTATTTTTGACAGTTACGCAAAAAGGAGATTTTCTGTGTAAGTTATAAGTTCTTTTTAGACACTGTTAATGCCGACAGGCAATACATTATAATCTGTAAATATATTCTTGAGTTACTTATGCCAAAAAAAATAGATGTGAAATCAAATGTAAAATTTCCACATATGACAGTTGCATCTTTGAGAATTCACTTTTAATGTATGGTACATTTATACATTTATTGCAGTGTATCAAGAATTTAATGGATTCTTACTTCAAAACAGTTTTGTTGGCTTTCGAAAGCAGAACACACACACTCGCGCGCGCGCGCGCGCACACACACACACACACACACATACACACATACATATATACACACACACACAGACACACATACACACATACATACACACATACACACACACACACACACACACACACACACACACACACACACACATGTATATGTTATTGAAGTTGAAGTCTTCAATTTTATATCTAAAATCACAGAATGTAGCATATATCATCCAGTTTACATATATTCACGTAACGCGCCATTCATTGGTTTATTTTGTTCTCTGTTCTCAGCAGGGGCAGGATTTAGCCCAGTCCGTGGAGTGATCGCTTGAGGTGCTTGCGTCCCAGGATCGAACAACCTCGGTAGATCCATTCAACTGATTGGTTTAGGAAAATTGTAGCGGGTTTGCTTTGATGACTACGTGTCAGAATTACCAAATGTTTAACATCCAATAACCGATGATTAATTAACCAATGTGCTCTAGTGGTGTCGTTAGAAAACAACTTTCACGATAAATGTATCCTCATCATAGCTCACATAATACATTTAGAGTACGTCGCGTCACATCCATCTTTAATTGGGAGAGGGACGTAGCCCAGTGGTAAGGTGCTCGCCCGATGCGCGGTCGGTGTGGGATCGACGTCCGACGGTGGGCCCATTGGGCTATTTCTCGTTCCAGTCAGTGCACCACCACTGGTATATCAAAGGCCGTGGTATGTGTTATCCTGTCTGTGGGATGGTGCATATAAAAGATCCCTTGCTGCTAATCGAAAAGAGTAGCCCATGAAGTGGTAACACCGGGTTTCCTCTCTCAGTACATGTATATGTGTGGTCCTTAACCATATGTCTGACGCCATATAACCGTAAATAAAATGTGTTGAGTGCATCGTTAAGTAAAACATTTCTTTCTTTATCCATATTTAATTATGCAATATATTAACAAATTTAATGACTTAACCACTGCACTATGAAAATCAGTCCGCCTTTATAGTTCCGATTTGCAAGTAAAAAAGAAAAAGAAAAAAAAAAACGGAAGAGAAGAAAAAGAAAGAAAGAGAAAGAAAGGACGTGAAAACAGTTCTAGCATTAATAACTTAATAGCGGAGGAGGCTTTTTGCAATTACAGTCTTTGAGATCTGCCAGAAAAGTCAGTTACGAGCGGCGAGCCTGCCATTACTCTTAAGGTGCGGTCAGACGGCGCAACATGACATGCGTACGGAGACAGAAAGCAACAGAACAGAACAGTACAGAACTTTATTACACCCAGGCATATGGGGAAACATGAACAAATACATAATATAATATGTGACAAGACAGGACAGGGTTTACTGGAGAACATTAAATAGTAAATAATATAGTATATGAATAGTTAAATTATATAAATACATGTATACAGAAATACAACGAGTGGACATAACAAAAATACATATATACAATAAGTCAATAATATTAGGTATAGTAGAATAATTGAAGTTCATTATATAATTTGTTATACATGTATATTTCGATTTATTAAAATAGGGATATATGTGATATAATAAATAATAAAGCATATTTAAGTCGAGTGATGTGGTATATGTTGATACAAATAGCTATGGTCTTTTAATTTTTTAAATTAATTTGGTGACTTTTCTTAGGACACCTGTTTTATTACTAGTCATTAATTCTTTAAATTTTAGGGTACTGGGGTTCACATAATAATATTGTTTTAGGAGTGCTTTTCAAGACTTAGTAAAGAAGGCACAAGTGAATAGATAATGCTATTCATCACCAATATCGTTAGAATCACAAAGTGTGCATAACCTATTTTTTACTGGTGCAGGACAGAACAGTTTATTTACACTGGTCCATACACATAGTACTAGAACACCAAACAGTCGTAGATTAAAATGTGATCAGGCACCTTGCTTATAAAACTTATAGTTAAAAGTTTGTTTTGTTTAAAGACATCACTAGAGCACATTGATTTATTAATGATCGGCTATTAGATGTCAAACATTTGGTAATTGTGGCATGTAGTCTTTAGGGAGGAAACCCGCTATATTATCCCATTAGTAACAAAGGCTCTTTTATATTCATCATCCCACAGGCAGGATAGCACATACCACGACCTTAAATGTCGGGTGTGGAGCACTAGTTGGAACGAGAAATAGCCCAATAGGCTCAAGACTAATACGTCTAAAAGCAAAGGATCTTGTATATTTACTTTCCTATAAGCAGGACAGTACACTCCAGATTTCTCTCTCTCTCTCTCTCTCTCTCTCTCTCTCTCTCTCTCTTCCTCTCTCTCTCTCTCTCTCTCTCTCTCTCTCTCTCTCTCTCTCTCTCTCTCTCTCTCTCTTCCTCTCTCTCTCTCTCTCTCTCTCTGTGTGTGTGTGTGTGTGTGTCTATCTCTTTCTCTTCTCTTTTTCGTGCTGGGGTGTCGTTAAACATTCATTTATTCATTCTTTCTCTTCTCCTCTCTCTCTCTCTCTCTCTCTCTCTCTCTCTCTCTCTCTCTCTCTCTCTCTCTCTCTCTCTCAAAAGAACAGTTTGAAATAATCAGTAATGAAAAACAAAGTGAAAAGAAATGGAAGTACATAGCATCGTTAATAAGAGACACACTGTGTCAACGGACCTATAGAAAGACACCAACGATGTCTCGCGGTTCCAGAAAAATGCTTAATCAATGCTTTCTACTACATTATCATTGTTTTTTTCTTTCGGTTTTTTTGTTCATACTGTATATAATAAGGTCTCCCTGACATCCAGAATCCTCAAACCTACCAATTAGACGGGAGATGGCCTTTGGAAGACGAAGTAATTGAAAATGCCTTGAGAAAGTTTAATGTCATTTTATTGACAAAGATGGATCCAAAACGCAAGAAAAAGATCTAGAGAGAGAAAGAGAAAAAAAAAATTGCAACAAAAATTGCAAACGCAGCAAGGCTTCTGTGCGGATGTCGGACGCGAAAATTGGATTCAAATTTCGAATGGTTTTTTTGCTTTGCTTTTGTTTTCTAAATGAAAACCAAGGATTTCCGTTTCTAGAGATTTGCGACGAAAGAATGTAAATCGTACT
>NC_054713.1:7575416-7685416 GCF_016097555.1 Gigantopelta aegis | reverse complement strand
CTGCATAATACTGTCCACAAGGAAAGGACTTTGTGTCTGTCTTTCTTTTGCTTAAGAGGCTATATCGAATCGCTTATCTGACCCACGGCATTAACTAATGACAGCCGGTAGTAGGGGAGCTTAGTAAGTGGTTACATGTGCCTCTTGACAATGCCAGAAGTAACTACTGAACACTCTCCGAAGTGATCAGACTAAGCCCACTGCTAAAACTGATGGGGAATGGCAGGTGTGTGGTGTGGATAGCCACAAGAGACAAGCACCTGTCGCGGTTGGAGAGACAAGGACTGGGATGTGGAGGTGGACAGCGAAAGAAGTTGAAATATAGGAGGAGTTGCCAGATCGGGAAGAAATGAGATGGAATTCAACGGAGTAAAAGGAAAGGGGGCAGTGGGATAAAACAATAATAATAATAATAATAATAATAAAAAATAATAATAATAAAATAAGAATAATACATCGCCTCCACCCCAATTTGCCTGTCAAATGTCAGTGGAGGTATGAATACATTTTCAGAGAAATCAGTCCCGTGTTCAGTGACAGCAAGTGACGCTAACGCTTGCCAACTATTTCACTGGTTCCGGATGTATTTTTTATCTGATTTATCGCGAAACGCACAAACAAATCTAGTGAACGTTTTCTGCTTCGTCTGGCTGAACTCAGCCTAGAATTAGGGACACGATGCACCCTCTCCCACGCCCGCTTCCGACGCTTATGAGAAGATCTATGACCTGCCTCGGTGGCGCAGTGGTAGGTACAGGATTCGCAGCCCGTAACGACTACACCCTCTTCTCTCTCACTAACCACTAACCAACCAACAACTAACCCACTGTCCTGGACAGACAGCCCAGATAGCTGAGATGTGTGCCAGGACAGCGTGCTTGAACCTCAATTGGATATAAACACGAAAATAAGATGACATAAATAGAAGATCTATGTATCTACTCCGCCTCCCACCACCTCTCGAACCGGATTGATCTTGCGACCATTCGCATCTCAAGCAAAACCCTCAGCCAGAAGCCACACTATATAAGGTACTACGGAATATTATAATTATAGTGCACGGCATGACACGAACTACAGTACTTGACACAACACTTGCGTCTGTAGAGCTTTTGTTAAAACGACGCCGTCGAGAGGACATCATCTACTGCCCATGGCATGCCTTTAGATCCGAGTCAGCTGAAAACTTTTAACAAGGTAATATCGCAGTACAACTTCACGGCATTGTTACCAAGATTATGCCCCTCTAGGCCACCGCAATTTGTTTCCCCTGAAGGTAGAGTGCTGATGTTATGTCACGAAATGCCCTATAGTATTGCCAAACACTTCACGTGACTGCGATCTGCGATAGTTATTAGTGCACAAGTAGTCGTAATAGATCGATAATATCGATATGACTGTATTACGTCACTAAGCCACAGTGTCTAAATTTAAAGCAATAACAAACATAAAATAAAGTACAGTAATATAGAGTCTTATTTTTTCCCCGTCCCAACCAATGCCCAACGTCTTGTATATCAAAGGATGTGGATTGGACATTATATAAATGATCTCTTATGATAATAAGGAAAAAGTAGCGAGTTTTTCAGGATTACGAAATGTTTGACATCAAATAAAAGACAATAAATTAATCAATGTGCTCTACTGGTGTCATTAAACAAAACAAACTTTATCTTTTAACTTTCGTCGAGACAGAAAACGAGCAGGTGTGAATTAGAAAGGGACCTTTTCATCATTTCACTGGGATCAACTACCACAGTTCAGAGCCGGGCGGATCCAAGATTTTGTAAAGGGGGTCACAAAATTACAAAAACTTGTAAGTTTGAGTTCACCAAAGGCAAATGAGCCGAACTCCAAAAGGGAGCGATATCGCGGGGATGGAGGGGGGTGGGATGAGAGGCGTGTCCGGGGACATATTCCACTAAAATGTTTTTACATTTTGTAATACAGATGATCAGAGAAGTGTTTTCAGGGCAGTTTGGTGTTGTAGGCTATATTGTGGATAATGACCGGCCTCGGTAATGCAGTGATTAAGCCATCGGACTACAAGCTGGTAGGTACAGGGTTCGCAGTCCGGTGCCGGCTCCAATCCAGAGCGAGTTCTTGAGGGCTGAATGGGTAGATGTAAGGCCACTACACCCTCTTCTCTCTCACTAGCCACTAACCAACTAACAACTAACTCACTGTCCTGGACAGACAGTCCAGACAGATGAGGTGTGTGTCCAAGACAGCGTGCGTGAACCTTAATTGGATATAAGTACAAAAATAAGCAGAAATGAATGAATGAAGGTGGATAATGCATTTTTTTAAAGTTATAAAAACACCTTCAAACGGGTGTTGGAGTGAGGTTGACGGAACCCCTGCGACCCACCCCCACTCTGGATTAGCTAATGCCCACTGCCCCCCCCCCCCCCCACCTCCCTCAACGTATGAGCGATCATTAACACGGACCATGGTGGCGCCAAGACATAAAATATGTTTTTCGGTAACTCGATTTGTTGATTTTGTTCAATGTTCTCGCAGAATTTGATACAACATATACATTAGCTGATTTAACTATTTCCTCGACTATTTTCGTCGGAAATTGAAATGCCAGACGACACAAATCTTGGCGGGAATTGCAACATCACGGCGAATCAGTGGATTGCAGACGTAATGAACATCGATCGATTACGGCCAATATCGGACAGCGACAGTTATCCAAATTAAGCTTAGGTCGGATTCTGGGACATTGACTTAAACAAGGTTAACGTTTCAACGACACCGCTAGAGCACATTAATGAATTAGTCATCACTTATTGGATGAAGGACATGTTTTATTTAACGACGCACTCAACACATTTTATTCACAGTTATATGGCGTCGAACATATGGTTAAGGACCACACACAAATATTGAAAAAAGAAACGCGCTGTCGCCACTTCATGGGCTACTCTTTTCGATTAGCAGCAAGAGAACTTTTATATGCACCATCCCACAGACAGGATAGTACATACCACGGCCTTTGTTACACCAGTTGTGGAGCACTGACAGGAACGAGAAATAGCCCAATGGGCTCACCGACGGGAATCGATCTTAGATCGATCGCGCATCAGGCAAGCGCTGTACCAATGAGCTACGTCCCGCCCCTTATTGGATGAAAAACAGTTGTTATTTGTAGAAGATCTTCAGAGGGGACCCCTTTTGTACATTTGTTTCCATTAGATTAGTAATGTTGGTATAAAGTGCTCCTACTGGCAGTAGCTGATGTAATGCGTTAACTTTCGACCAACAAAGTCAAATCAATCAAATAGCGCTGCTCCATTATTAATTTCGATGAAACACTCCAAATTATGCGTCAAACTTACCTCACAAAATTGTGCAACTTTTTCCTTTTGGACCATTTGCAAATTCAATAGCACAAAACCAAACCTCGCCCGCTACCGACCCTCCCACCTCCACGCCTCCCCCAATCCCTTTCTTGTCCTGGAAGCGGAAGTCGGCACTTGCACCCATGACAGCCGTGCGCTACAAGAGCTTGATCTGAATGTACACGTTAAACCCTATGACATAACCATACCTGTAGGTAGTGTGAATTTTCCTATTAGCTCAGTTGGTAGAACCGGCCTCGGTGGCGGCGTGGTTAGGCCATCGGTCTACAGGCTGGTAGGTACTGGGTTCGGATCCCAGTCGAGGCATGGGATTTTTAATCCAGATATCGACTCCAAACCTTAAGTGAGTGCTTCGCAAGGCTCAATGGGTAGGTGTAAACCACTTTCACCGACCAGTGATCCATAACTGGTTCAACAAAGGCCATGGTTTGTGCTATCCTGCCTGTGGGAAGCGCAACTAAAAGATCCCTTGCTGCTAATCGGAAAGAGTAGACCATGTAGTGGCGACAGTGGGTTTCCTCTCAAATCTGTGTGGTCCTTAACCATATGTCTGACGCCATATAACCGTAAATAAAATGTGTTGAGTGCATCGTTAAATAAAATATTTCTTTCAGTTGGTAGAGGGCTGGACTTTCGTACTGAGTGACCTCAGTGAACGTTTTTTTTTCTCTGTTAAATTAGTAAAAAAAATCTTGTACAAGCCCTTTCTCACAGTCACGACAGCACATACCACAGCTTTTGATATACCAGTCGTGGTGACACTGGTTGTGAAGGAGAAAATAACTTCAGGCGATATCTAACTATATGGACTAAACTAAATCACACACCCTTGAATTAAAACAAAAGTAGATTACATAAAGCAAAACCTAGATACTTCGATGAAAACATCTTTACCACAAACAAGACCACCGCTATGAAGGAAGGAAATGTTTTACTTAACGACGCACTCAACACATTTTATTTATGGTTATATGGCGTCGAACATGTGGTTAAGGACCACACAGAATTTGAGAGAGGAAACCCGCTGTCGCCACTTCATGGGCTACTCTTTTCGATTAGCAGCAAGGGATCTTTAATATGCAACATCCCACAGACAGGATATCAGTATCTGCATAAACAAGGTGTTTTGTTTTCGTCTTAACCGGATTTCACATTTCAATGATTCCGTGTGTACGAAGACGTCTATAGGTCTATTACGAAGTTAAATTACAAATGGCTGCTACACATATTAGCAGACGACCGCAAACACATTGGACACAGACACTGGTATTATAAACAAGAATTTAATATGTAATTTTAGTCGCCAAAAAGACTCTGTTAGTAGGAAACATCTTACAATGATTGCAAATTTCAGGTCTAAACAGACGCGGATCCAGACCCCCTCGACCCCCCCCCCCCCCCCCCCCCCCCGCTCGTGACCAACAAGCAGGATTTTGATAACGGGAATATACTTCAAATCCACCTAAAGCTATCTTCAAATATGAAAATTTCCTATCGAGGGGGGGGCCCTTCAAAGGCTCAAGACTGGACCCCCTCTGCTAAAATTCCTGGATCCGCCCCTGTTAAATACTTTATAGTTGCGAGAGAGAGAGAGAGAGAGAGAGAGAGAGAGAGAGAGAGAGAGAGAGAGAGAGAGAGAGAGAGAGAGAGAGAGAGAGAGAGAGAGAGAGAGAGAGAAAGAGAGAGAGGCAGGCATACAGACTGAGAGACAGACTGAAAGACAGACAGTAAGACAAATAAAGAACGCGACAAAAGCTAAAAACCCGAATATCCATATTTTTGGTGCCAATTGTGGGTTGAGGATACGACGCCAATTCTGAACCCCCTCCCCCCCCCCCCCCCCCCCCGATCCCTTCCCTCCCCACCCTATCTATGTCTATGTACAACGATGTTCAAAAGGCAATTTGTATTCTTGACAAACCGCTATATTCAAAGCAGAATCATCGTCTGGTGTGCCGATCGTGATGTCGCGCACTCTAAAAAGTCTCGATAAAAAACACAGTGCCCAAAGGTAAAAATCGATATGAAAATGCTTCTCGGAGGAAACCGAGAGATAAAAAAAGACCAAGAAGCTCATAAGATCCGCGCAGGCTGCAGCCGAACATGCTATTAAATCCCTGGAAAGGGGAAATAAGACTACTTAGCCGAACGTCGTCATAGACATTTTTAGCCAACCAGACGGCTTCGTCGCAGATAATATCGATCGGTGGACACGTAAGCCGGATTTCGTTCGCTTTTTTTTTCTTCTTCCATTTTTTCCCTCTCGGTTGCTAAGTTCTGTCTTTATTTTATTAAATTCGCCCAACTAAAGGTCAGTCTGGTATGAAACTTGCCACCTGCACAGAGTCATGTCTTAAGAGGTGAGAGTAGGTGGATGGGGGTTCTAAAAAACAAAAAACAAAAAAAAAACTCACAAAAAGCACCGGATATGACGTCATTGACGGTAGTTTAGTGGACTCGCCTGTTTTACAAAGTGTCGTTAAGCGGATTGTCGTAAAATTAAGACAAATTATAATTTTGTCGAAATGAAATAAATGACAAATTATTTCTTTTTAAATTCGCATGAGTCATATAGGTGTGGGTTTTTTTTGTTGAATTTGGTATTAATTTTTTTTTTAGTATTTTACATGCCCGTAGAAATAAATGCAACTATTTTTCTCTCCAGACCCTAGTTTTAAAACACTACGATGTATTTTCACTACTAGAACCGTTTTTGATTATTTAAATTAGCATCTACCCCTTTTAAAAACAAATATTTCCCGGGTAAAGGAAAGAATAGCGGATTTAGGTGGGGGGCCTTAGGTATTGCTATTATATGGGTGCACGAAATTCAATGTTTAATAGAAACATACAATTGTTTTATTGTTCTTAAGATGAAGCATGTAATATCTTTGTCGGTCGGGTCTTTTGGGAAGATAGGGACGGGATGTAGCCCAGTGGTAAAACGCTTGCTTGATGCGCGGTCGGTTTGGGATCGATTCCCGTCGGTAGGTCCATTAGTCAATTTCTCGTCACAGCCAGTGCACCACGACTGTTATATCAAAGGCCGTGGTGTGTGCTATCCTGTCTGTGCGATGGTGCATATAAAAGATCCCTATAGCGGGTTTTCTCTTTATGACTGTCAAAAATGACCACATGTTTGGTATCCAGTAGCCGATGATTAATAAATCAATGTGCTCTAGTGGTGTCGTTAAGCAAAACAAACTTTTACTTTCTGGGAAGATCGTCATATTATAATGCATGTTAGAGTGTGTTCTTTGGAATTACTGTAGATTACCCCCCCCCCCCCCCCCCCCCCCACACCCCCCCCCCCCCCCACACCCCTCTTTTTTTTAATACCAATCAGCACCCACTTCCTAGAATAATCCTGTCTTGGACACAGAGTTTGGAGTGTGAAATCTCGTTTATTAAAGGGACAGATCCTAGTTTTTAAACACTACAGCATATTTTTCACTATTAGAGCCGTTTATGATCACTGGAATCAAACAGTAATTATATTTTATTATTTAGCTTGTCCATTTCTGTACAAACGAAGCTTTTCTTGTCATCCTGGTGTTTCTAATACCACAAAATGTATTTTTTATATTTTTAAAAACGCACGTGTGTCTTAGTCGAGTTTTAGTCTATTTTAAACTGTATTTCATCGTTTCAACTTCACAGACTCTTGTTTCACTCTCTTGTAACGTTATCCAAATGTGTTACAGGTTTATAGCTTAACTAAACTTAGTGTCCATTTTTACGGAGTGAAACTAGGCTCTGTGCCTTTAAAGTTAAGAAATAAAACTTGTTTAAAGGGACATTCCTGAGTTTGCTGCAGGTTTTAAAATGTTATCGACTAACAGAGACTTTTTATCGATAGTAATTACATATCAAATATATTTTCCTGCTTAAAATATTAGTGCCTGTATGTTAAACGTGTTTCTGATCGTTGTAATATTTGTATTAGGTTAAATTTGATTTTATTTCCTAAAATATATTTTTTTCGTACAATTATTTGAAGACAAAATACAGTTTGGACTTTTTACAAATATTAAGACGACCAGAAACACATTGAATATATACAGACACTGATATTCTAAACAAGAAAATATATTTAATACGTAAGTTTAATCGTAGAGATATTTTATTAGTCGGAAACATCTTACAGTGCAACAAACTCAGGAATGTCCCTTTAACGCCACTAGTACAGAACATATTTATTAATAATCGGCTATTTGATGTCAAACATTTGGTAATTTCGATATTAAGTCTTAGAGAGGAAACGCGCTACAGTTTTCCATTAGTAGCAAGGGATCTTTTATATGCACCATCACACAAGACAAGATAGTACATACCACGGCCTTTGGTATACCAGTCGTGGTGCACTGGCTGGAACGAGAAATAGCCCATTGAGCCCCGGGAGATTCTTGTTTATTAACGACACCGTACGATATTACATTAATCCGTATCAATTTTAACAATCCACCCCCACACCCTCCCCACCCTCCACACACCCGATTAACATAGACGTCCTACATACTTTATGAGATAAATATTCCCAACCTACATGCACTGATTTGATATATTATATTAAACTGTATAGCCTTTGGGGTGTAATCACCCCAGTTCCTATTTTGTATGAAAAGCGACATATGATACCGACTTCATTAAATCAAAGACAATTTGGTATTTTAAATCCAGTTTTTATTTCGTTTTCTGAAGATGGAATTTCGAAGTCTCCGACCTACAAAGGAAAATAATGTTGTTTTAATGTGACAGGATTAAATGAATAATACCTAACGACGATAGGTTCTACACGAAAACATGATATGTATGTATATAATCCGCACTCAAAAACCTGATTGTGAGATCCTGTTTAAAACATTACATTGCAGTGTCTGTGCTAAAAAAAAGTAAAACCATGTATGACAACCCCCCCCCCCCCAAAAAAAAAAAAAAAAAAAAAAAAAAAAAAAACCCAACTTCATAACCCCCCATCCAAACCTGTAATACAAATTCTACTGAATTAGAATTTTTACATATGTTGTTTCGTGATATGGGCCTATCTGTATTAATCATCTGCTATTGGATGTCAAAACATGGTAATTTTTGCCACTGAATTCTGGAGGAAAGCTAAAGTTTGTTTTGTTTAACAACACCACTAGAACACATTGATTAATTAATCATCGGCTATTAGATGTCAAACATTTGGTAATTCTGATATGTAGTCATCAGAGGAAACCCGCTACATTTTTCTTAATGCAGCAAGGGATTTTAAATTATATGCACTTTCCCACAGACAGGAAAGCACATTCCACGGCATTTGACCAGTTGTGGTGTACTGGTTGGGACGAGAAAACCCTCAATCAATTGAATGGATCCACCGAGGGTGTTCTACCCTGCGACATAAGCACCTCAAGCAAGCACTCAACCGACTGAGCTAAAACCCCGTCCCTTAGAGTCTTGGAGGAAACCCGCAAATGGGTGAGAGTCGGTAACGGGGTGCGAACCCAGTACCTACCAGCCTTAATTCCTTGGCGTAACACCGCTGACACCCGGGTGTGTTTGAGTGCCTAGACAGAAGTAGTTAACACAGCACAGTGTTCTGTTCAGGAGGGCGAGCGCTCGCGAATATTTCCACTCGTGTCCATCGTTGTTGTTGTTGTTGTTTTGTTGTTGGGTTTTTTGTTGGTTTTTTATCATATCACATTAATCTAACGTTAGATCCCACCCCACCCCCTGCAAACCCCCCCCCCCCCCCCAAAAAAAAAAAAAAAAAAAAACCCAACCAACAACAAAACCCAACAAAAAACAAAACAACAAAAACACCCCCCCCCCCACCCCCAGAAAAACAAAAACAAACAAAACCCACACATAAATTAACAACTGGCGAGCGACCGCGATCGCTTGCTCTTCTGAATATGCATCAAGTCGTGATGTCACTTCCGTGCTGGTTCGAGTGGGCGAAGTCAAACAGAACAACCCCTGATGGCTGCTTCCAGTAAGCAGGAATAATTATTGTTCGTTGTTTGTTTTGTTTATTTATAATTGTTTTTAATTCATTCTAAAATTACGTACTTTTTAAATAATAGTTTTGTTGTTTTGGTGTTTTTGCTATGCATCTTTCTAAAACAAAGTTTATATTTCATGTAAGTGTTCTTTTAAAGTGGCAGAGCCTATAGTCCGTCCCATCCTCCTTTAGACATGTTTTTTTTTCATTGTTGTTGTTTTTGTAAATAATTTCACTTTGGTTTGCGTAAGAAGTAAAGTAAAAATGTTTTGGAAATGACAAAAAAACAAACAACAAAACAACAAAACAAACACCGACCATTTTTGTATTGGTATAGTCTTGCTATATGAGATAAATGATTATTTTCTTGTTGCTCCCTTTTGTAGTGAAATTAATCAAAGTGTTATATAAACACTACACCAGTCCACAAAAACAAAATGGCGGCCATAACGCTGTAAGAGTCGCTTTCTTACTATAGTATGTATTACAGGTTTTTTTTTTTTTTTTCTGAACCAAATATTTGTTTTAATTGCACACAAAAATAGTAGTTTTTTGTCATTTTCGAAACACTTGTACTTTTTTTTTAACGTTAAATCAAACCGAAATTATTTACAAAAAAAGCATTTCTATAGGAGGATGGGACGGACCATAGTTTCAACATGTGGAAATGGACACAAATTTGGTTAATCTACAAATCTGTCAAGCATATTGATAAAGTTACAACGTAGTGAAACGAGAGTCTTACCTTAAAACGAAAAAATACCCTTAAAAATAGACAAGAGCTCTTCTCCATAACCGTTATTTCTCAGAGGTATGTTCGGTTTTTTTTTATATTTTAAAAATACGAACAATGCATTTCGTGGTATTGGAAACGCCAGGATGACCAGAAACACTTCGTCGGATGTATTGAAATGGTTAATCGAAACAATAAAATAAAATTAATATCTGATTTCAGTTATCAAAAATGGCTTCCAATAGTTGAAATTTTGCCGTAGTGTTTAAAATCTAGGGTCTGTCATTTCAAGCTTATGGTATGACAAACGGGAAAATGAAACGTGTTTTAGCCCATAGGCTAATGCTAATTAAGTGACATCACGTGCCGCAAACATTCAGGCACCAAACACTGATTTCAAGCCAGTGTATTGTAACCAGTGTTTGGTAAAAGTGGATGTTTCCCCAGCGTTCGGAGCGCAACAATTGGCTATGGTTTAGTCTACTATTGAACATAGTTTACCGTACATTAATTTCTATATTGGATTATTCTCAGTTGCGGATTCAGGCCCAAGGGGCCTGCCCCCCCCCCCCCCCCCCTTATTTTTGGTGAAACAATATATATTACAGAATCCACAAAAAATGCAAAGTTATCTCGTCCACCTGTCAAGGACCTTTAAATACTATTTTCAAAAACTACAACGGGTTTTGGGCCCCCTCTATTACAAAATCCTGGATTCGCGCCTGCTGCTGCTATTATTACTGTGTGAACCACCTTAAAATGAATTTGGAGTTTCAATATTATTTTAAGCTGTCAGCAGAGACCGTACTATTTATGTAGAATTAAACCTTTCAAATAAAAAAATAAAAAAAAGATTAATTTTGTTATTTTTGTTTTTGAAGCCCTGAAGGCTAATTTATGTGTTTTGTGTAGGAGACGACCAGTTGTATTTCCAATATTGTCTTCAGCATACTGGAGATCACGTTTGAGACTTGCGACTCTGATGAAGGAAGGAAGTTAATGTTTTAAACAGCGGCGGATCGGGTGGGGGGGGGGGGGGGGGGGGGGGGGGGGCGCACCCCCCCCCCCCGTACATTTTGTGACAGTTATAATTTTATTATATATTTTCATTTGTTTTACGATCCCCTCCAAACCTCCCACCCCCATAATTGATTTTCTGGATCCGCCACTGTTTTATTTAACGACACACTCAACACATTTTATTTACGATTATATGGCGTCAGACATATGGTTAAGGACCACACAGATATTGAGAGAGGAAACCCGCTGTCGCCACTTCATGGGCTACTCTTTTCGAATAGCAGCAAGGGATCTTTTATATGCACCATCCACAAACAGGGTAGCACATATCACGACCTATTGATATACCAGTAATGGTGCACTGGCTGGAACGAGAAGTAGCCCAATGGACCCACCGAAGGGGATCGATCCCACACCGACCGCGCATCTTGCGAGCGCTGTCCCACTGGGTTACGTCCCGCCCCCACGACCCTATGGTTGCTCCTCGGTGATTGCCCGGTCACGACAACTATATCACCCAATAAAGGAAGGAAATGTTTTATTAATTTAAGGACGCACTTAACACGTTTTGTTTTACGGTTATATGGCGTCAGACATATGGTCAAGGACCACACATATATTGAGAGAGGAAACCCGCTGTTGCCACTTTATGGGCTACTATTTTCGATTAGCAGCAAGGGATGTTTTATATGCACCATCCCACAGGCAGGGGTAGTACATACCACGGCCTTTGATATACCAATCGCGGTGTACTGGCTGAATCGAGAAATAGCCCAATGGGTCCACCGACGGGGATCGATCCCAGACCGACCGTGCATCGAGCGGGCACTGTACCACTGGGCTATGTCCCGCCCCCACGCAATAAAATAAGGACGACCGAAACTGATTGCTCTATGACGTATAAGTTTACTGCTGTAAATAAAGTCGCGTTCACACAAGCAGATTTGGCCCGGACCAATTTGGTCCTACCCAAAACATCGATCCAGGCTCGGGCAAAAATTCACGTTTTGGTACGCTAAGGTAAAAACGTGTTTGAACTCGCCACCCCGAGTAGGCCCGCGCCAAATTCAGCTCGGTTCAGGTCTGGGCCAATTTTGTCCCAGGCTGAAAATGCTACGGTGAACGCATAACCTACGTTTTAGTTAGAAAAAAACTTTAAATTTATTTTAATAAAATTAATCCTTGTTTTTGACTGTATTTAAAAAAAATTAATAATATTTTTTTTTTTTAAATACTACATTTATCTTATAACTCGCTTTTGCTCGTTAGGAAAAAAAAAAGCAAGAAAAAAGCAAAGAAAAAAAAAGCAGCAACTCGTAAAATAAATGGCACCCAGCGGCCACTCATATTCACTAAATGCTCAAGGGGTGAGGCATAGCCCAGTGGTAAAGCGTCCGCCAGATACGCGATCGGTTTGGGATCGATCCCCGTCGGTGGACCCATTGGGCTATTTCTCGTTCCAGCCAGTGCACCACGACTGGTATATTAAAGGTCGTGGTATGTGTTATCCTGTCTGTGGGATCCCGTTCTACTAAGATAACAATGTAGCAGGTTTCCTCTCATATGTCAGAATTACCAAATGTTTGACATCCAATAGCCGATGATTAATAAATCAATGTGCTCTAGTGGTGTCGTTAAACAAAACAAACTTTTAACTATGTGCTCAAGTACACTTTAACCTTGGTCTTAGGCCTCCCAATTGAGCTTATCTTTCCTATATTTTATTTAGTTCTAACTACCAATTAAACAACCATTTTGAGAGTACTGGTAAAGCAATACACGTCCCCTACCTGACCCAACAATTTTTCGTTATCTCCTAAATTCAAGGGCCAAACATCTGTAAAAATTGGGTAAGTAAATCACCATGAAAGTTGAACTTGATCAGTAACAGTACATGATAAACAGGGTTTCTAAAATGAAAAAAAAATAAAATCCACTAGCCATGGGATCATTGATTTTAAAATTTACTAGCCACGATTAGAAAATCACTAGTCCTACTTTACTTTAAGTTAAAACAATTTTACTAAATAATAGTAATAATCAGACATGTCACGAAAAGAGGGAGATAAAGCTTAAGAACACTAACATTGGGAGTTGGAGTGGGGTCAGGATATTCATATTTACAAAATAGACTTAACTGCAACACTTGACAATTTTGTTTTCACTAGCTATCGGGCATGGCAATAGTAGTTCTTTACTAGCCCAACATTGAATATCACTAGCCATGGGAGTGGGGCTACTATAATCTAGAAACCTTGTAATAAAGCTATATACAAAATTTCACCTCAGTATTTTCAAAAGTCCGGAAAACTAATTTTGATATCTCCAAGTTCAAGGGCCATAACTCTGTCAAAAATGGGTAAATTGTCATGAAAATTAAACTTCATCTGTAACAGTACATAAAGCTGTATACACAATTTCAGTTCAATATTCCAAACCAATTTTCATATTGCCTAAGTTCAAGGGCCATAACTGCGTCAAAAATGGGACAATCACCATGGAAGTCAAACCTGATCTGTAACAGTAGATAATAAAGCTATACACAAAATTTCTGACGGACGGACAAACAGACAGAAGGACAGAGATGAAACCTATTGTCCCGTCCGGTTGGACCGGTAGGGGACTAATAATATGCAGGTGGCGTCTTTTACGTTTCTTCCTTTGTTCCAAGGTCACGGCATGGTCTCTCGGGTCACGAAAACCTTCCCAGAGGCGAGGTAATGGCGTCGCGTCTTCTTTTCTTTGTTACCGCATCAGCCGTGAATGGGCGAAAAGCAAGGCCCAGTCTCTCGTGTCGTGTTCGTCCGTGCGTGATGAAACTCGAGCCGGCTCGAGAGGTCACGTCCTGAGATGACCCACGAACAAGGTCACGGAGAAACACGGCGCGTGGTCATCGGCTGCTGTTTTCCCGCCATTTAGAACATCACCACCTGGCGACCAGAATGTACTAGTGAGACCGGCCTCGGTGGTGTAGTGGTTAGTTAAGCCATATGTCATCAGACATAATGCTGATAGGTACTGGGTTCGCCTCCCGGTATTAGCTCCCTGAGAAACACTGCGCGTGGTTATCGGCTGCTGTTTTCCTGTCATTTAGAACATCACCACCTGGCGACCAGAATGTACTAGTGAGACCGGCCTCGGTGGTGTAGTGGTTAGTTAAGCCATATGTCATCAGACATAATGCTGATAGGTACTGGGTTCGCCTCCCGGTATTAGCTCCCTGAGAAACACTGCGCGTGGTTATCGTCTGCTGTTTTCCCGCCAATTTGAACATCACCGTCTGCCAGCTAGAATGTATTGTAATACGGGCCTTGGTGGTGTAATGGTTATTAAGCCATCGGACTTAAGGTTAGTAGGTACGGGGTTCGAATCCCTGTACAGACTCGGAGGGAAACACCACGAGTTGTCATCGTCTATTGTTTTCCTGCCAATCTGAGCATCACCGCCTGCCGACTACAGTTTTGTTTTGTGAAATAGGCCTCGGTGGTGTAGTGGTTAAGCCATAGGACATAAGACCATTAGACATATGTCTGGTAGGTATGTAGTTCGCACACTGGTATCTGTTCACCGAGAAACACCACGTGTTGTCATTGTCTGCTGTTTTCCCGCTCTCATAGTATATCCGCTTGCCAGCCACAGTGTTATGTGACACTCGGCCTCGGTGCTGTAGAGGTTATGCCATGGGACTGATAGATACTGGGTTCGCATCCCGGTACGGACATACCAACACATACCGGCCTCTGTGCTGTAGAGGTTATATCATCGGACTGATAGATACTGGGTTCGCATCCCGGTACAGACATACCAATACATACATTTTATCTCCAACTACAACCCTTCATATTGAAATATGACACCCAAAGAGCAGTTTATTTTCATTATGAAAAATCAGGACCCAGCCAACATAGGTATTATTTGCAAGTTGGTTTTCCAATATAATGAATAGACTGTAGTAGTGACATACATGTATATGTATATAAAACTATAGTCATTAATTGTTTGTTGATATTGCAACTTTTTGATGTTATTTTGTGCACTCTGTTCCCATGTGGAATCTCTGTTCCCACGTGGAATGTTTAATTGCAATAAATTGCACCTTGAACTGGTTGGGACGGATGTGATTTTGTACAACATTCGCCTTGAACTGGTTGGGACGGATGTGATCGGTCATGCTAAGTAACTGAAATCAGACTGGTGACGGGATTTAACTCAGTCGGTTGAGTGCTCGCTTAAGGTGCTTGCGTCCCAGGATCGAACCACCTCGGTGGATCCATTCAGACGATTGGGGTTTTTCTCGTTCCAACCATTGCACCACAACTGGACAAAGGCCGTGGTATGTGCTTTCCTGTCTGTGGGAAGGTGCAAATAAAAGATCCTTTGCTACATTAGAAAAATGTAGCGGGTTTCCTCTGATGACTACGAGTTATCAAATGTTTGACACCCAATAGCCGATGATTAATTAATCAATGTGCTCCAGTGGTGTCGTTAAACAAAGCAAACTTTTCCAAGTCAGACTGTACCATCGACCTACATACCACCCCCACATACACACCTCCCAGAAATAAGCACGAACATACGTTTTAAACATCAACTTAAACAATACTGACACTAAATTGACAAAATGGAAAAAAAAGAGGGAAAAAAAATAGTGAACGAAATTCTGGAATGTGAATAGGGAGAGTTTTACCTCGGCTATGAGCCAGTTTAGGAACCGCACACCTAACCTCAATAAATCTTCTCTCCCGCTCCAAAGAGCTGTCTAGTGAAATACTAGTTCAGTTTGGGTTAAATGCACTCTTGTTATAAGCTTTGCACTCACCGCCAGTGGCGAATCCATCGCGGGTGGTGGTGGTGGTGGTGTATGTGTGTGTGTGTGGGTGGGGGGGGGGGGTGTGTGTTGCGTTAGGGGGAAAACAACAATAGGTTCGGATAGGACATTGAGACAGATGCACTCTTGTTATAAGCTTTACCAGAGACGAATCCAGCGCGGGGTGGGGCGGTGAGGTGTGGATGGGGAAGGCGGGTGATGGTGGTGGTGGTGTATGTGTGTATGTGGGGGGTGGGGGGGGGGGTGTTGCGTTAGGGGGAAAAACAACAATAGGTTCGGATAGGACATTGAGACAAATGCACTCTTGGTGAATCCAGCGCGGGGTCGGGCGGTGGGGTGTGGATGGGGAAGACGGGTGGTGGTGGTGGTGGTGGTGGTAGTGGTGGTGGTGGTTTGTGGGGGAGGGGGCTGTTGCGTGAGGGCAATAGAACAACAATACGTTCGGATAGGACATTGGAACAGATGCACTCTTGTTATAAGGTTTGCGCTCATCCCGAGTGACGGACCCATGGGGGATCAGGGGACTCACCCCTCCTAAAAAGATTCAAGAGCCTCTGTTAATTTTTATTGGAGAGGGCGGGACGAAGCCCAGTGGTATTAAGCGTTCACTTGATGTGCGGTTGGTCTGGGATCGATCCTCGTCGGTGGGCCCATTGGGCTGTTTTTCACTCCAACCAGTGCACACGACTGGTACATCAAAGGCCGTGGTACGTGCTATCCTGTCTATGGGATGGTGCATATAAAGGATCCCTTGCTGCTAATCGAAAAGAGTAGCCCATGAAGTGGCGACAGCGGGTTTCCTCCCTCAATATTTGTGTGATCCTTAGCCATATGTCCGACGCCATATAACCGTAAATACAAAAATGTGTTGAGTGCATGGTTAAATAAATCTATTTCCTTCCTTTATGTATTATATTATACTCTCCCCCCCCCCCCCCCCCCCACACACACAGCTCCTTACACTGTGGTTTTACATGAATATATATAAATAATATTTCCATATACTTACCATTTGTGACCCCCAATAGCCGATATGTATTTTTGTGCTGGGGTGTCGTTAAACATTCATTCATTCATTCATTCATTCCTCTAAAAGAATGACAAAATTAAGAAATATTTTACATCCAATAGCCGATGATTAATAAATCAATGTGCTCCAGTGGTGTCGATAAAGAAAACAAACTTTATATCTTATTATGATGTTTATGCTCACCGCCAGAGGCTGATTCAGCGGGGAGCGGGGGGGGGGGGGGGGGGGGGGGCACAATAGATTCACGGAGGAGTACATTGAGACAGATGCAATCTTGTTACATGCATAAGGTTTGCGCCCATTATGAGTCGCGGATCCAAGGGGGTCAGGAGACTTACCCCTCCTAAAATATTTAAGAGCCTGATTTATCGTCTTTTATTTTATGTTATTGGGATGTTCTTTTGAAGAGTCGCTCCATGTGCTATTTTTCTTTTCCTGTTAGCACCCTCCAACCCCCAACCCCCTTCAAAAATCTAAATATTCTCCAGATCCGCCATTGACAGGGTGTCGTGTTAAGAGGAACCCTTGTCCCATATAAAACACTCCGCGGTTAATGGGTTATGATGTTTATGACCAACCTCGGTAAATATTAAAACGCGAGCCGGAAACGAGGCTTAGTTGAGTGTCACGTTGGTTAAAAAAGACAGAGGGATATATAATGTAACTGGACAGGTCGAGGCCTCGGCACAATCCTTCTCGTTGACCGCAATTATGGGTCCTTTGTCCCACTTCGCGGTATTCGGCGGAGACGAGTGACCCGAAGTGGGGGGTCATGCTAGTCTGACCTCCATTTTCGAGGACGCGTTGTAAACAGTTACGATATACATATAGATTAACATATATACATATCATGTATTGTACCGGTATATGTAATAGAGGAGAGAGAGAGACAAGGAGGAGCGAGGGGAGAGGGGAGAGAGGAGACCGGAGGGAGAGGAGGGAGAGAGAGACGGGGAGAGGGAGAGAGAGGGGGAAGGGATGGATGATCGCGACGAGATAAAAAGAAGTTATGTAGGTATGCATTCACAGACAGCGAGAGAGCGAGAGAACGTTTCGAGAGAGTCAAATGGAGGAGAGAGGGTAGAAGACGACGAGAGAGTTGAGGAGAGAGAGAGAGGGAATGAAAGCTTCAGCTAAATTAATGAGGGGAAGAGTGAAGGTGGTTGATAAGGAGGGCAAGAAAGAGAGAGAGAGAGAGAGAGAGAGAGAGAGAGAGAGAGAGAGAAGAGAGACGCACACACACACACACACACACACACACACACACACACACACACACACACACACACACATTATATGTATAAGATAAGATAAAGATATGATAAAATGTATTGCATTTAAACATTCCACATGGGAACAGAGTGCACAAAATAACATAAAAAAGTTGCAATATCAACAAACAATTAATGACTATAGTTTTATATACATATACATGTATGTCACTACTGCAATCTATTCATTATATTGGAAAACCAACTTGCAAATAACACCTATGTTGGCTGGGTCTTGATTTTTCATAATAAAAATAAACTGCTCTTTGGGTGTCATATTTAAAAATGAAGGGTTCTAGTTGGAGATAAAATGAAATAACTTTGACCGTTGATACTTATATTTTTTACATTGTACAATGTGATGAAATTCATCTTCAATGACATTGCATTCATCACAGAGAAGCTGGTTAAGAGGAGTATATGGTTTTGTATGCATGTCAGTTTCAATTATATGTGTTTATATATAAAATATATGAAGATTTAAATGATACTAAGTATTGAGAATAATGGTTAATAAATAAATAAATAACTTTTCTACAATGTTCCTTTAATTCATTTACCTTGATATTATACCATTTGTACAGTAGTATATTTTCAAATTCCTTCTTTGATGATTACAAGTAGGTTAACCTCTTTAGTATTTCAGTAACCCACTGGTTTGGTTACATGCCATTATACATGTAGTACCAAATGACATCTCGTATAACAATGAAATCAGACGGTGCTCTGACTTGAGGGTGGGGTAACTCAACATTTATATAGGCAACCTGCAGATTAATTTTTACATTTTTATTTTTATTGAATTTACCAAAAGAAAAGCACTTTCTAAACAGTATCCTCGCTTCGATGGATCCATTCAGTTGATTGATTTTTTTCTCGTACCAACCAGTTCACTACAACTGGTCAAAGGCCGTGGTATGTGCTGTCCTGTCTGTGGGAAAGTGCATATTATAAAGGATCCTTTGCTGCTAATGGAAAAACAATTTAGCGGGTTCCCTCTGATGACTACGTGTTAGAATTACCAAATGTTTGACATGCAACAGCCGATGGTTAATTAATGTGCTCTAGTGGTGTCGTTAAACAAAACAAACTTTAACTAACATAGAAAATGTGTTGTGACTAGAATAATATACATAATGTCATGTGTAATGTTTCAGATACAATATTCAAAACGACGCACTCAACACATTTTATTTACGGTTATATGGCGTCGAACATATGGTTAAGGACCACACAGATATTGAGGGAGACAATCCGCTGTCGCCACTTTATGGGCTACTCTTTTTGATTAGCAGCAAGGGATCTTTTATATGCACCATCCCATAGACAGGATAGCACATACCACGGCCTTTGATATACCAGTCGTGGTGCACTGGCTGGAGCAAGAAATAGCCCAATGGGCCCACTGACAGGGATCGATCCCAAACCGACCTCGCACCAAGCGAGCGCTTTACCACTGGGATACGTCTCGCCCCACAATCCGAAATAGTCAATATTTTGCTTGTTTGTTTGTTTATTTCACATCACAGTGTAAACCAATACATTTTATTCTTTTGCACCCGGAGGTTCTTTATTTTTATTATTGTTACATGTATGTGTTTTTTTCGTTTCGTAATCTAGCATATTTTACAATTTTACATCCCACCTATTCGTTTTTTTCCGACACCTGATACTTTTGTTTTGACAGTTTTCGTTTTTCTTCGTCCCAAATCGAATTACCTGAACAATGGAGGCTCAGGATCTTTTACCCAACCCCTAATAAATCTTTCTTTCTATTTTTATTTATTTTGTTTTTTCTCATGACCCTACCCCGGAAAGCCGGTTTGAACTGGTGCCTCGTCTCCAGTTTTCCTGACTATGCGCAGTTTATAAACTCAAAATGACGAGTAACTTTTGGCGCGCATTTAAATTAGCATCGTCTGCTTTATTTCGGTCGGCACTAGGTCTGGCGCGCTATCTACAAGCGCTCCCATTGGTCGAAAAATATGTCGGGCAGTTAGTAAACATAATACTGGTAATCTATTTAATCTGTATGTAATTTTTGTATTTTTGTCAGTATGCAATAACTGTAACAGTACGAACGTACTGAAGATAGGTTTAGAGGATATTGGAGTTAGTGATTTTTTTTTAAAAGGAGAAATTACGAATAACCTACGTACAGACATAGCGGGCAATGCAAAGGTGTCGTAAGCCATAGGGTAGGCGCCTCCTCCTCTCAAGGTTAATACCAGGGCTGTACCCTCCGGGGGGCGGGGGTGGGGGGGGGGGGCATAGTGGTGTGCATTGGGATCTGTGTGTTGGAGAGGGACTTCTCTCTCTTGTCTCCGTCTTTCTGTCCTCTGTCCTTCTGTCTCTGCCTCTCCTCTCTTTTTCTTTTTTACCTCTTATTTCTCTCCCTTACACTTTTCCATCGTCTCCTCTATCTTCTTTTCTCTCTGTCTCATCCTTTCTGCTCCCTCTACTCTCTCCTCTCATCTCGCTTTTCTCTCTCTCTCTTCGTTCTCTCTTCTCTCTCTTCTCCTCGGGCCGCATTCTTTTTTTGTCCTTAATGACTGTATTTTCTGGTTTGACACTTCATTTTCTCTTCTCTTTCGCTCGAGCTCCCTCTCCTTCGCTCTTCCCCTCTCTGGCTCCTCCTTTTGTAGCGCTCGCTCACTCTCGTCTCTCCCCTCCCCTTCCCGCTCGAGTCTTATCTCTCATCTCTCCTCCCCTTCCCTCTCGTCTCCCCCATATCCTTCTCTCGCCGTCCCCTCGCTCTTGAGTCCCTATCCCCCTTCTCTCTCCTCTTGGCCCGTCTCTCCCTCGCGCGTGGGGCTCCTTATCCCATCTCTCCCCTTCCTTCGCTCTCCCTCTCCCTCCCTTCCCCCTCCTCTTCCTCTCTCCTCTCGTCCTCCCTTCCTCCCTCCCTAACTCTCTCTCACTGTCCATCTTCCGAATCTCTTCGTACCGCACGGCGTGCTCTCTGTTCCTTGTGCGTCTCTCTCTTCTCCCCTTTATGGGTCCCCTTTTCTTCTCCACATCCCCTCTCCCTCTCCTTGGGCCTCCGGCTCGAGTTCTCTTCTGCCGGTCTGTTCTCTACCGCGTCGTCTCTCTTCCCCTTCCGTCTCTCCCCTTCCTCTCGCAACTGCCCCTTCCCTCTCGCTTCTCATCTCCCGTCGCTCTTCCTCCTTTATCTCCCGTCGTCTCCCCTCCTATCCTTCCCTCTCAGGTTTCTCTCTCTAATCTCTCTCTCTTTCTTCTCCCTGCTCCTTCCCTCTCGTCCGTCTCTCCTTCTCTCTCTCCCCGCTCGTCTGCCCCTCTAATCTCCCCATTCTGCGCTGCCCCTGGCGCTGCGGTGTGTGTGTGTTTTGTGTGTGTGTGTGTGTGTTTCTTACGTACCGTTGTAAATCGTCTCGCTTGTGATGCGGCGGTCGGGTCCAGGGATCCCTCGCCCCGTTGTACTGGGGCCAATTTGGGGCTATTTGACTCGCATTTCCAGCAAGTATGCAACCCGCGACGCACATATGTCAAAAGGCTGATGGTTGTAGCATGTTCTTGTCCCTGTGGGTTGCCTATTATAAAATATCCCTATCCCCATACTATGAAACAACAATGTAGTGGGTTTCTTCTCTAAGACTATATGTCAAAATGACCAAATGTTTGACATTCAATAGCCGATGATTAATAAAAAATTAAAAAAAAAATTAAACCAGGTATATGTACATACATGTTATTTCAAATTATCTTTCTCGCAAAGTAATTCTCTCGCAAACCTAAGTAATTTCCTCGCAAACCTAAGTAAGTCTCTCGCAAACCTAACTACACAGGGGATTCCGTGGGGAGGGCGAGTCATTACAAAATATACCAGTATATTTTATTTAAATAATATGGGAAATGCTGCAAAAATAACAATTATGGCATTATCCTACCCCACCCCACCCTACCCATCCCCCATGTGAGCAGTTCTGAAAAGTTAAAAACGCATTCCTTGTTTCTAATTATTAAAGTTTGTTTTGTTTAACGACACCACTAGAGCACATTTTTCCATTAGTAGTAAGGGATCTTTTATATGCACCATCCCACAGACAGGATAGCACATACCACGGTCTTTGATATACCAGTCGTCGTGCACTGGCTGGGACGAGAAATTGTCCAATGGGCCCACCAATAGGGGATCGATCCCAAACCGACCGCGCATCAAGCGAGGGGTTTACCACTGGGCTATCCCCCCCCCCCCCCCCCCCCCCCCCCCGTCTTCTAATTATTATGACACAATCCAGATCATTTGGGCGTCATGCTAAAGCTATGTTTCCGATTAAAACGCATTCTTGTTTCTGTAATTAATTGCCAAAACACACATATATAACTCAGACGGAAAATCGGGTTTAAATTACACTGTAGTGTTGCCAAACGGATCTTTCTAATTTCGGCTGCTCATTTAGATAACAAGAAACAAAACACAAATTCTATTTTCGTCTTTCAGTCGTGAGCTCGATAAACAAATGTACATTTATAAACGATAAAATAAATTTAATGGCTGATGCAGGCTATTTCCTAGCTCGAGTGTACTCTAGCCCTCCCCTGTTTAACATATAAATAGGGGAAGGCTAGAAGACACTCGAATCGGCCTCGGCGGTGTCGTGGTTAGGCCATCGGACATAAAGCTGGTAGGTATAGGGTTCGCAGCTCAGTGGGTAGGTGTAAGACCACTACACTCTTTTCTATCTCACTAACCACTAACTATACTAAAACGCAAAAGAAACGCAGGTCCTGAAAATGCGAAAGAATTGCACTTTGTAAAGCAGTATCTTTGGTGGAATTGAACCTCAACTGTGTTAAAGGACATGGCACACACCCACACCGCAGTCCCACCTGCGTGTCAATTTCATTACCTGTGTGATGTCACGAATTCTCAAAACACGTTGTTTGCACGTGCTGGATCATCCGTATCATGAATCCAGTGCAAACACACTCATTGAAATGCTTATAAAGCCTACACACCTGGATTTAATCGCATAAATTCAATTTGAGTAGTGACAGACAACAGAAATCACATTTTAAAAATGCCGCGACTGACGCAACTCCAGCGAGGGATGGCCATCGGGGATGTTGCAAGCCGGACAGACCCCGTACTGCTGTAGCCAGACAATTGGGATGTTCATGTTTCGACAATCGCACGCCTTTCTCAACGTCACCAAATCACTGGATCTGTGAACGATTGACCACGCACCGGCCGCCCGAGGGTGACAACCGCAGCCCTAGACCGGTACATCCGGGTGACCCACCTTAGGAATCGGATGCTGCCAGCAGCTAACACCGCTCACCAGGTGCGTGGTCCACGTGGTCCAGTGTCCGCCGATACCGTCCGACGCCGTCTGAGGGCAGCAGGACTCCGTAACCGCCGTCCTTATGTGGGACCAACATTGACCCCTCGGCACCGCCAACAACGTCAACAGTGGGCGCAACAACATCAAAGATGGCGACGTGGCCAGTGGCAACAAGTTCTGTTTACTAATGAGAGCCGTTACAATCTTTCCAACGCTGATGGCCGAATCCGAGTATGGCGACGTCGACATGAACGTTACTCCGACTGCTGCGTTCTGCAGGCCGACCGATGGGGCGGGGGTAGTGTGATGGTGTGGGGTGGGTTCTCATTCAACCACAGAACACAACTTTCATGTGTTCAGACAACGCGTTAATGCCGCCGTGTACCAAAATGACGTCATCAACAATCACGTCGTTCCCTTCTTTGCCGCTCACCCACGTGTGCGCTTGCTGCAGCAAGACAATGCCAGGCCGCACACTGCCAGGGCAACACAGGCGTTGCTGGCTCAGCACAACATCCCAACGTTGCCGTGGCCAGCCTTATCTCGGACATGGCGCCTATCGAACACGTCTGGGATGAAATCGGACGTCGCCTTCAGGCTCGCGGACAACCTCAGAATATGCAGGCGCTGGAGGCAGCATTGGTCCATGAATGGAACTCACTCCCTCAGGCATTCTTTCAACGGCTTGTCAACTCAATGAGGAGACGTTGCACTGCCTGTTTGAATGCCCAGGGTGGTCACACGCGATACTGACTTTGACAATGCTACAGGTCGTCTCTTTCACATTTTTAACATGGACCCCCACCCTACTTTATGACATGAAACAATAGCCAAAAAGGAATTCAATCAAAAATTTCCAACACCAATGTGTGCCGAATTGGTGTAGCTCCAAAATAAATGTTGAAATCTTCATTTCGTTTTGTTTTTTTAATATTTTATATCCAATTTAATGAGAACCTGCGTTTCTTTTGCGTTTTAGTATACTAACCCACTGTCCTGGACAGACAGTCCAGATAGCTGAGGTGTGTGCCCAGGACAGCGTGTTTGAACCCTAATTGGATGCAAGCACGAAAATAAATTGAAATGAAATCATTGGGTACTCGAGCTAGATTTTCCAGGGGTGTGATGCAACGTTTAGAGAAAGCCAAAGTTGAAGTTTGTTTTGTTTAACTACACCACTAGAGCACATTGATTTATTTATAATCGGTTACTGGATGTCAAACATTTGGTAATTTTGATATATAGTATAGAGAGGAAACCCGCTATATCTTTTCATTGGTAGCAAGATATCTTTTATATGAACCATTCCACAGACAGGATAGCACATGCCACGGCCTTTTATATACCAGTCGTGGTGCACTGGCTGGATCGGGAAATAGCCCATGCATCAGGTAAGCGACTTACGACTGGCTAAAAGAAAGAAATGTTTAATTTAACGACGCTCTCAACACATTTTATTTACGGTTATATGGCGTCAGACATATGGTTAAGGACCACACAGAATTTGAGAGGAAACCCGCTGTCGCCACTACATGGGTTACTTTTTCCGATTAGCAGCAAGGGATCTTTTATTTGCGCTTCCCACAGGCAGGATAGCACAAACCATGGTTTTTGTTGAACCAGTTATGGCTCACTGGTCGGTGCAAGCGGTTTACACCTACCCACTCAGGGTTTGGAGTCGGTATCTGGATCATACATGTGTATCCCGGTAGCACCTCAAGTATTTAACATTTTCTCTTATGCAATAACGACCTATATCTTTATGTGATATAAGTCAGCAGTACTGTGATACTTTGTATTATATATGTCTATAATGTTAAATCACTCTCCACCATTATCCTGTACATTATTGTGTACATATCTGTATAATATATGCTATATTGTTTGTATGATGCTGATGAGTTGTAAAACTTAAGGCAATAAAAGGAACTTGAACTTGGATTAAAAATCCCATGCCTCGACTGGGATCCGAACCCAGTACCTACCAGCCTGTAGACCGATGGCCTAACCACGACGCCACCGAAGCCGGTATCTTTAAAAAGAACACTTACACTATTTTATAACATGCATTACATACGGCAACAGCCCCGCCAACAGTCCAAGCCGACGGAGATACTACGCCCCCCCCCCCCCCCCACTGAACACAAATACAGTTAAACCTCTGAAAACAGGACCCTCTGTAAACCGGAATTCCTCCAAAACCGGACGTTTTCCACGGTCCTTTTTTAAAAATCGGTACAGAAAATAACCTCTAAACCGGATACATCTTTAAACCGGACATTTTACTTGGTCCCTAGGGTGTCCGGTTTAGAGGGTTTCAACTGCAGATTCATCGTATTCATTTGCTAAAGGCTGAATGTTTCGTGGCACTTTGAAATACGATGTGCTGTGTACCCCCAATACTCTTCCTCTTGATCCGCCCACTGAATTTTGTATGTAAGCATTCCACATTGGGAACAGTCTGCACAAAACAACATTACAAGAAGTGTTAAACACTCACTCACTCACTCACTCACTCACTCACTCACTCACTCACTCACTCACCCATCCATCCATCCATCCATCCATCCATTCATTCATTCATTCATTCATTCATTCATTCATCCATCCATCAATTCATTCATTCATTTATCCATCCATCCATCCATCCATTCATTCATTCATTCCAACTTGTTTTCGCGCTAATATCCAATCAATGTCCAAGAACACTGTGTTGGGCACACACCTCAGCTATCTGGACTATCTGTCCAGGGCCCCGTTCCACGAAGCGATCTTAGCCCTAAGATCAACTTTAAGTGCATAGGCTAGCTATGCGCTTAAGGTAATCTTAGGGCTAAGTTCGTTTCGTGGAACGGGGCCCAGGACAGTGGGTTAGTGGTTAGTGGAGTGATCTTACACCTACCCACTGAGTCGTTAAAACTTGCTCTGGGTGACAGCCGATACCAGGCTGCGAACCCTGTACCTACCAGCCTCAAGTCCGATGGCGTAACCACTATACCACCGAAGCCGGTCATTTTTACACGAGAATATCAAAAGGATTTTAAAGCTGCAATCTCGCATCACTAAAACATCATTTACGAATGCAAAATACAAACACAACTACAGTTTTAATAAACTCACGATCTCGCCTCCCAATATTATACAACCACCATTTACTAATGCAAAATACAAACACAACTACAGTTTTAATAAACTCGCTATCTCGCTTCCCAATATTATACAACCACCATTTACTAATGCAAAATATAAACACAACTACAGTTTTAATAAACTCACAATCTCGCCTCACCATATTATAGAACCACCATTTACTAATGCAAAATACAAACACAACTACAGTTTTAATAAACTCGCAATCTCGCCTCCCCATATTATACAACCACCATTTATTAATGCAAAATATAAACACACCTACAGTTTTAATAAACTCACAATCTCGCCTCCTCATATTATACAACCACCATTTACTAATGCAAAATACAAACATAGCTAGTTTTAATAAGCTCTCAATTTCATTTCACCATATTATATAATATCATTTACTAATGCAACCCCTCCCCCCCTTAACGAAATTATAACATTATTTTTAGTAATGCAAAATACGAACTCAGCTACAGTTTTAATAAACTCGTAATCTTGCTTCACCATATATATTATTAAAACATAATTTACTAATGCAAAACATACACACAACTAGTTTTAATAAATTCACAATGTCGCCTTATATCATAACATTATATACTAATTTTGCAACCCCTCCCCCCGAAAAAACAACTTTTAATAAACTCGCCTCACATTATAATAACATCTTATATCTATACCAATGCAAGATACAAACGTAGCTACAGTTTTAATAAACTCATAATCTCGCCTATTGTGACATAATTCACATACAAATGGCAGCCAGTCGACCTACTACCTACTTCATTTCTCAGCGTCTATAAATAAAACTGCACCAGGAAGTTACGCAAATGGTGTAATGTGTTTTTTCTTTCTTCTTTTTTTATTATTATAATGTTTAGTGCATAATAAACAAGCGCACTTCGTTATAAGCGACACGATTTATTGCTCCGCGGCATCAAGTCTGAAGACAGACATTTTGATAACAAAAGGTAACTTGAGAAACATCATGTAGTAAAATGTTAAAAATGTCATGTTCTAATGTCACATATGACCGATATCTCACCACGTGAAGTCGATGCAATTCTATACGGCACACGTAACGAGTATCAACGAAATGTAAAGGCTGTTTGACAAAACAACAAACAAAAAAATTAATACAATAAATAAATAAATAAAAAATAAAATAAAATAATAATAATTAAATGTTTGAACATTAAAAGACACCACCAGAATCACCTATCCACCCCCATTTCACCACCCCCCAAAATACAAACAAACGGAAATACATATTAGTAAACAAACAAGATTCCCCCCACACAGACACACACATACGCATAAAAATCAAGCAAACAAAATCGAATACCCCATCCCCAACAAATGGCCTTTACGGGCCAGTAGGGACGGTTATGACCTTCAAATGTGGACGAAAATGCACGTTTGGTTTGTCCTACTCTTAGTTTTGTTGTAAACGTAAATCTACGACTAAACCACAATTCTTATTACTATTATAGTACAATAAATAGTACATATATAATGAGTTAAATTAAAAACTTCACAACCATTTCATCTTGGCTAATTAGCAAATATGACAGAAGAACGTGTTAAATAAGGTGGGTTTTTTTTATTGTATGACATCCAAAGAAAGAATAGGAATAAATGTTGAGTCAAACATCGGTTCGATGCGCCCACAGCATTCGTCAAAACCACAAACAGTCAAAATAGTAAATCACAAGCAGCGTCGTCTGGTGAAATCACAGGTTCAGTAGCACGTATGCCCTCCATGTTTACCCACAACTGCAAAGCAACGCCTCCCCACTGCCTGCCTGATGCATGTAAAGACTGCACTGGGGATACGGCGCCATTGTTCCACTAATTGGGCACCAAGTTCCTGCAAAGTCTGTGGAGGATTCCTGAGAGTGCACAGGCATCTTCCCAGCACATCCCAGACGTGCTCGATGGGATTCAGGTCGGGCGACCTTGAAGGCCAATCCATGACATTGATGTCCGCATTCCTCAGGTAATCCCTTGTCAAGATGACCGTGTGGGGTCTGACGTTGTCATGCTGAAAGATCGGCCCTGGACCATGAGCTGCCATGAAGGGCACAAGTTCCTTGGCCAGCACCTGGTCGCGGTATGCAGCAGCGTTGCGATTGCCACGGATGACAAGACGTCGAGAACGTCCATTTCCATAGAAAGCACCCCAAACCATTACACTTCCGCCTCCGAATCTGTCAACTTCACTGACACAACACTGAGCACGACGTTCACCACGTCGTCTCCAAACCCTCTGCCTGTCATCGGCAAATCGCAGTGTGAATACCTGCTTTCAACACTGACTTTCAGATTTTGAAGTTTTTAATTTGACTCAGTATATTTAATTTTATTTGTCGTTAAAATGCCCCATCTTGCATAATGCTGATGTAATATTCTGTGTGAAATAGATGGCAAGCAAAGGGCAGGACGTAGCACAGTGGTACAGCGTCCGCTTGATGCACGGTCGGTCTGGGATCGATCCCCGTCGGTGCGCCCATTGGGCTATTTCTCGTTCCAGCCAGTGCACCACGACTGGTATATCAAAGGCCGTGGTGGTGGTGCATGTAAAGTATCCCTTGCTGCTAATCGAAAGGAGTAGCCCATGGAGTGGCGACAGCGGGGTTTCTTCTCTCAATATCTGTGTGGTTCTTAACCGTAGTAAAACAATAAATTATTACGTTTTGTTCGCAATTAGGGCCTACCTAAATAGCATTTAAGAAAATAAAGGTAAGAAAAGAAAAATAAAAATAAAAAAGAAAGAAAG
The DNA here is from genome assembly GCF_016097555.1 of Gigantopelta aegis. NCBI lineage: Eukaryota > Metazoa > Mollusca > Gastropoda > Neomphalida > Peltospiridae > Gigantopelta > Gigantopelta aegis. The sequence goes on along the minus strand of NC_054713.1, from coordinate 7,655,948 downwards.
AATTTAAAAGATAGCAATAATAATAATTAAAAATAAAAATAAAAAGCCTAAAGAAAAAGACAGAAAACAGCTCCATATTAAGCGTATCAGTTCAAAATGAATAATAAAAAAACCCTAAAGAAAACCCCCACAAAAAATCAACAAAACAGACAAAACAAACAAAAACGTCAACCATCTTGAATTGCTAATGTGAAATATATCTCTTTGAAAGCTAAGTTTTGAAATCAAAATGGAGACCAAAATGCACAAAAAAAAGAAGTCATTTATTATTATTTTTTAATGTATAATTCCATTTGTTTTTATACACAGTTGCTCCACGTTTCAAATTTTCAGCCTAGTCTACTTGACAAACGAGATAAAATGTCAATTTAGCTCATTTTCGTGTCAACTTGACACAGATAATGACGTTACATGCATCCATTTTATTTTTTATTCTGTACTTTTTGTTCTTCCAAAAATGCCCACAAAAACTTGCAGCACCAGCTTATTAAGTTAACAATCTTCTACAACACGTGCCAGAAGTGAAGTTAATTATTATAATGGTTTGCGCAAATTTTTTAATTATCAGAAGGCTGAATTTTTAAATTTATTGGGGGTTTTAAAATGTTTGTTTTTGTTTCTTTCCACAATTTCTGCTCCTCCACCGAGTTCCTGTCGACTCCAAACAACAGTGACGTCATGCGGAGACCGAACGGTGTAGTGGTTAAGCTTTCGGACTTAAGACTGGTAGGTACTGGGTTCACCTCCCAGTATGGCTTTCCTGAGAATCTCACTTTTTTTTTTCTTTTTTTTGTTTACTCCAGAAAATAGCATACACAGCTCAGGGTTTAATTTGTATAGTGTTTCATTTGTCTTTCGTTAAACCAAAGTGAAATTATTTACAGGATGGGACGGACTATAGATAGCTGAGGTAGGTGTGAGTGTGTGTGTGTGTGTGTGTGTGTGTGTGTGTGTGTGTGTGTGTGTGTGTGTGTGTGTGTGTGTGTATGTATGTGTGTGTGTGTATGTGTGTGTGTGTGTGTGTGTGTGTATGTGTGTGCCCAGGACAGCGTGCTTGAACCTTAATTGGCTATAAGCACGAAAATAACTATAAATAAGAAGACCGAGCGCCCGCGAACTATTTTACTAGTACCATCGTTTTCTATCACATTACATTCATTTAACATCAGGCGCAACAAATCTAGACTTGCGAGCGCTACCTCGATCTCTCGCTCTCCTGAACGTGCCCCGGGTCTAAGAACTGTTAATGTCCGCGATTAGCCTTCGGTGCTGCATTATTAAATAAGCAAGCTATATTAGTGGAATTTCTCGTTCTTCGACGACAGACGAATTATTCGACCCGGCGCCAATTCACTTAGCTGGCCTTCGTTTTCATTGCATCCTATTAGTGGAGACCATAAATAAACGTTAATGACCGCAAAGGGCGTGTTCGTGTCTGCGTTTTGTCTCTGTTCGTTCACATACTTGCTTTGGTTTGAGACTCAAAAGCAAATATATTTTTGGTGTTAGGGTGTCATTAAACAATTAATTAATCAATTAATTAATTAATTTAGTCTCAAACCAAGTCTCAAACGCAGACATTAGCGTTTATTTATGGTCTCCATTAATTAATTAATTCTTCGTTCCTGAGACCGCACGTAGTCTTAAAATGACAGATCCTAGTTTTTAAAACACTGCGACGTAGTTTTCTTCTCTTCTTTTTTTTTGAGCTGTTTCTAAAAATATAAATAAAACATTACTCAGATTTTATTGTTTAGATTAGGCCCTATCCATTTCCGTACATCAAGAGTGTTTTTTGTTATCCCGGTGTTTTTAATACCATAAAATGCATTTTACATAGTTTTGAACAAAGCACGTACCTCTGAGAAGTAACGATTATGGAGACGAGCTCTTAGGGAATTTCCCCTTTTCATTGTTACAGACTCTTGTTTCACTCTGTTGTAACTTATCCAAATGTGTTCCAGGGTTGTAGATTAACTAAACTTGGTGTCCATTGTCCATTTTCACTGGTTGAAATTAGGGTCTGTGAGGGTATTATGGAGACAATAGTTAAAAACAAGTTTAATGGGAAGGGGGAGGGGTGCAGGAATGTGTGGAGGAAAGGGGAGGAGCAGTTAAAAAATCATCTACAGTAATATAGCGTCTTTTGGGATTAGACAAAAAGGGGAAATTTAAAAATAAAATTTACACCTTTTTCACATGCCTCCAATGCTTAAATGTTTGTTTTGTTTAACAACACCACTAGATCACATTTATTTATCAATCATCGGCTATTGGATGTCAAACATTTGGTAATTTTTACATAAAGTCTTTGAAAGCTAACCCCCTACATTTTCCCATTAGTAGCAAGGAATCTTTTATATGCACCATTCCACAGACAGGATTGCACATACCACGGCATTTGATATACCAGTCGCGGTGCACTGGCTGGGACTACAAATAGCTCAATGGGCCCACCGACTGGGATTGATCCCAGACCGACCACGCATCAGGCGTGAGCTTTACTACTGGGCTACGTCTCTCCCACTCCCCACCCCATCCCCCAACCAACAAAAAAAAATGGATACGGTCTTGCTGTGAAAATTGAAATAATATGTGAGCTGGGTTTGTGTTTTTTTGGCGTGGCGCAGGCCTTGGTACGTAGATAACGTATGCATAAAAAGGGCTCAACGAAATCACTCGCTGTCGATAACTATATTTTAAAAAATATTTAAAAAATAATGCATCCATTTTCAAATCCCCAAACAAACCTACAACCCCCCCCCCCCAAAAAAAAAAAAAAAAACCCCACACACCCCAAAACCCCCCAAACAAAACAATAACAAACAAACAAAAAACAACCAAACAAACAAAAACCAAACGCTCCTGGAAAACGACCCTTACAGGATGAAACCGGCCTCGGCGGTGTCGTGGTTAGGCCATCGGACATAAGGCTGGTAGGTACAGGGTTCGCATTCCGGTACCGGCTCCCACCCAGAGCGAGTTTTAACGACCACTACACCCTCTTTTCTCTCATTAACCACTAACAAATAACCCACTCTCCTAGACAGACAGCCCAGATTGGTGAGGTGTGTGCCCAGAACAGCGTGTTTGAACCTTAGTTGGATACAAGCGCGAAAATAAGCTGAAATGAAATAATGAATGAAATATGGGAAGAACCATTTAATGTTTGACGTACGGCTTCGGTCATTATTATGTTCTAGTTCAATGCTCCAAGGATTTTTTTGAGAGGAAGTAAAACTAAAAGGGAGCACTTATATTTTAGACATTCAACTGATTGGGTTTTTTTTCTTGTTCCAACCAGTGCACCACAACTAGTCAAAGGCCATGACATGTGCTTTCCTGTCTGTGGGAAAGTGCATACAAAAGATTCGTTAGGAAAAATGTAGCGGGTTTCCTCTGATGACTACGTGTTAGAATTACCAAATGTTTGACATCCCATAGTCGATGATTAATAAATCAATGTGCTCTAGTGGTGTCGTTGAACAAAACCAAACTTTAACTTTTTTTTACAACATCATTAAAACGGACATGAGGTGAAATTCTGACAAAGCTCTTTCGATCTGTATCAGGTTTAACAATGAGAAATCGAGAAATATATTTTGTTCAACTTTCAGTTAAAAAAAAAAAAAAAAAAAAAAATTCAAACTAGTGATATAATTAAATGCACTCAGTGCACAATCAGTAATCTATTTGGACTTGGAAAAAATGTAACACTTGATGTGTTGTCATGTCCGTTAAATTATATTAAAATTTAGAGTTATAAAACTGAAACACAGCTGAGCCGGAACATGTTTCATCGAGTGTTGTCGTAAATTAATACTTATATCGCCGTGTAACCCTATCTTTCAGTGGTAAAGCGTTCGCTTGATGCGCGATCGGTCTGGGATCGATCCCCGTAGGTATGCCCATTGGGCTATTTCTCGCTCCAGCCAGTGCACCACAACTGGTATATCAAAGGCCGTGGTATGTGTTATCTTGTCTGTGGGATGATGCATATGAAAGATCCCTTGCTGCTAATCGAAAAGAGTAGCCCATGAAATGACGACAGCGGGTTTCCTCCCTTAATATCTGTGTGGTCCATAACCATATGTCCGACACCATATAACCGTAAATAAAATGTGTTGATTGCGTCATTAAATAAAACATTTCCTTCCATCCTTCCCTATCTTTCATATTATATACTCAACAAGATTAGTTAAGGGGCAGTAGGTATTCTCGGCATTTTTTTTTAACTATAGTAATAAAAACCCACAACAACAAGTCCCCCCCCCCCCCAATCCCCCCAAAAAACCCCAAAACAACCCCACCACCAAAAAAACAAACAAAAAAACAAAACAAAACACAATCCCAAAACAACAACAACAAAACCCAAAGCAATCCCCCTTTTCCCAACAAACTCTCCATCCAAAAAAAGATTTTAAAAAACCTCACCCCACCCCACTTCTTCCTTTGTAAGGTGTCGACAGAGTAGCAGGTTCTCAAAACTTAATGATTTGATAAACAATTTACAGCAAAATGACAAGTGTATGATCACAAACCAATCTATTTAAAATTAGCTCCACTATTACATGTAATAGTGGAGCTAATTTTAATTAGATTGCACAAACCAACGTACATTACTGTAATTTTCATTATAATGCAGGAAAGCAAATTGTTTGCGTGTATCATGGGTCCGATTTTCCTGAACCAATCATTCTGATTGTAATCAGCTATACTGGTCTACCAGTGGTAATAGTTATTAACCAGTGGAGCTGATTTTAATCAGATTGCTGTAACAATGTGACACTAGCCAATGATTACCAAAAGTCTATGGACCATTAATTTATTTTGTTGAGTATAGTATAACTATCACCGTTTTTACACTTGAGATCGCAAAGTTTCAATATCAGGTACTCAGCCTGACTGGACATTTTGCGTTTGTCCTTGCAAAAGTAAACTTTTAATATATTATCTAAATTTTCTTCCTACCTACACACCCTTTTTCCACCCACACAATTTTTCCAAACCAGGTATCTAATCTAATTGATTTCCTCTGCGCAATAGCTATAGTCTCTGCATTGCATAATATAAAAATGTGACTAAATTTAATACAACTCACGGGCGTAGGAACATACAAGACACACACACACACACGTATTATACAGATACATATAAAAAAAATATATAAAAAACCCCATCGCTGCTGCTACAAAGTGAGGGGAGGGTACATTCCCCCCTCCCCCCTCTGCTTCCTACACCAGCTCAACTTTACGATTACCACAAGACATTGTAGACATTTGGCTAGTTATTTTAAATGTTGTTGTAAAGCTCTCTTTACTAGGCATACTGAAACAATGTGATATTAATTTTCTATAACTTGCATATTACTTAATTTACATGATTTCTGGACATAAGGTATACTGACATCTACCAGTATGGACAGTGTGAGCATAACAGCAGTCTGGTTAAAGAAATCGTAAAGGCGCGGACCCTAGTTTCAACCCGTAAAAAGGGACACTAAGTTTGGTTAAAGTTACACCGGCCTTATTTAGTCAGACCGGCCTCGATGGCGTCGTGGTTAGGCCATCGGTCTACAGGCTGGTAGGTACTGGGTTCGGATCCCAGTCGAGGCAAGGGATTTTAAATCCAGATACCGACTCCAAACCCTGAGTGAGTGCTCCGCAAGGCTCAGTGGGTAGGTGTAAACCACTTGCACCGACCAGTGATCCATAACTGGTTCAACAAAGGCCATGGTTTGTGCTATCCTGCCTGTGGGAAGCGCAAATAAAAGATCCCTTGCTGCCTGTCGTAAAACAGTAGCCTATGTCGCGACAGCGGGTTTCCTCTAAAAAAAACAGTGTCAGAATGACCATATGTTTGACGTCCAATAGCCGATGATAACATAAAAAAATCAATGTGCTCTAGTGGCGTCGTTAAATAAAACAAATTTTACTTTTTGGGAGGGTAAAACACATTTGGAAAACATTACACGAGAGTAAAACAAGCGTCTGTGACGTTGAAACGGTGAACTACCGTTAAAATAGACTAAAACACGACTCCATCACCGTTACTTCTCAGACGCACGTACGTTTTCAAAAATATGAAAAATGCATTTTGTGATGTTAGGAACACCATGATGACCAGGAACACTTCGGTTATAGCCTACGTAAATGGATAATGTAAACAATAACATACGAGTAAAATTTGATTCCAGTGATCATAAACGGCTCTAACAGTGAAAACAAAACTTGGTGTTTAAAAACTAGGGTCTATCCCTTTAAAATGCAATGGTGAACTATAGGACTGATAGTTTTCACACACAAAAGATTGTTTGAACTCATTACAATGCCTTACTTTGGAAATATGGTTGCGTTAACAATTTCCTACTGGCAGATATTGTTCCATCATATGTTGTTTCATAAATGAATGAATGAATGAATGAATGTTTAACGACACCCCAGCACGAAAAATACATCGGCTATTGGGTGTCAAACTATGGTAATGCAAATAAATAAAGTGATGATATAAAAATTCAAGGTTTAAAAAAACAACAGTGTAAAGAACTGTGCAAAAACACAAATATCACAGAATTTTACGGATACTGAATTTTAATCAAAACTTCAATTTTGTGCTGTATTGGCCATTCTCAAAGAGAATGTTACACCCCTGCACCACGGTGAGGTTACAGCACGCGCAGGGGTTTCATAAATGATAAAATAGGCAAAACGTGATCTTCATTCCACCAAACCTCCGAAAGATCGAGCAAACATTTAACATCATATGCCCCACGGGCGTAGGAAGGTGCCCAAAAGTGTGTATGTGTATGCATCTATAAATATATAAAAACCATCGCTGCTGCTACAAAGTGCACATGTTCCCATTGCCCGCCCCCCTCCGCTTCCTACGCCAGTGTGCCCAGTTTATTTCATTATATAAAATATTATTGTTTGCATCTTCTTTTAAAATATTATACATAGTAACATAGGTACACAATGGAGTTTCTATTCAAAACAATTTTTAATCAATATTTAGGTCATTAATTCTTTCATATCTGCTAATATTAAACATTGGCATATGGCCCAATTCATCATATACAATGTAAAAAAAAAAGGCTCTAAAAATAATTTATTTTATTTTATTCTCAATGTCCATGTGTATACACAAGGTGTGTACGTGCATGCATACATGCGCGCGCGCACTTGTATATGGGGTGGGGGGGGGCTGTATCGCGATATAACGGGCGCTCAGCCTTTTAGGACTTTTGCATCACGTGCTTACAGATTAACCGAACACAAACATTGTTCTGTTTCAACGATATAAAGTGTAGGTTAAAACATTATAAGAGAGTAAAAACAAGAAAGAAGAAAAAATCTGAGTTGACCATATTTCCTTTTTGTTTAATTAAAGTAATTCACACCTTGGTGTCAGTAGCCAGTCGCATTGTGCAACGCACGCGCCTTACCCCATCACCGTGCCCTGACAACTGATGCGTTTCACGGTCATAACAACTAGGAACCAGTCGATTGGAGTACGTGACCAAGGACAGAGAAACCGGCGGAAAAAAAACATCCAAAAATAGACAAACATGTTACCGAAAAAGACCACGATTTCCGTTCAGCAAAGAACTATGACATATATTGTATAAAACAGCAACATAAAAAGTTTATGTTTGACCTTTAGGATTTTAATAGTTCGCGTCTGGTGGCTGTTAAGTTTTGCGGACATCGGTAAGACAAAAACCACGAGGGACTGTCTGGAACGTGCCCCGACGTCGTCGTAGGAACACGTGTGATTGCTCTGACCTGTTCAGCCTGAACGGCGATTGGTTTCGACTGTTTTAACTGTAGCCCAGATGCAGCAGTATACACCGTGGAAGAATGGTCTGCGGAGGATGGGTGTATTTCGGGATGATGTTGGTTACCCTTGGCTTGATATGTAAGTCGTTTACCTTGGCTGTACCCATTGACCTTCCAGCTATGGCTATGCAGGGCTAGCTCTGGCACTACCCAAATTCGCCAATTGTGAATTTTAAAAGCAGTTGGCAAATTTTATTTTAATTCGGAGGAAAAAAAATCATGGAATAATTGACATTTAAAAAAAAAAAAAATGTTGATTTCTGCATTTTTTCAAGTTTAATAGACAATTTGGCGAAACATTTTCTCAACCCTGAGCTATCCCTGGCTATGAGATTGTGTATTTAAGTTTGATGTTTTACTACAGATGCATGGGGGTATGTAGGCCTACGAAAGGGAGGGGGCCATGAGCATGCCTGGATCCCCATTACCTGGGTTCTGGCCCTTTGGCCTTCGAGGCTCACAAATACCCACCCCACCCCACACCCATTTCAGAGATTCCTTGGTAGGCCACACCATACAGAGGTATTACAGGTATTGCTTAGGGACGACAAAATGTCTATTTAGATAGATCTACATGTATACATACGTGTGAGACGCCACTATTCATTAAACAGTGATCATGTTGTAATTCTATCTCATGAAGGATTATCTGCGTTGGTCTGCTTGAATGTACTAAGGATAATTAATTTACTTTGCACTTGAGCAGGTAAATAAATTGAGGGATTTGGTTTTTTTGTAGCATTTTGCCAGAATCATAAACATGATTTAATATCCAGGGCTTGACATTAGCAGTAGCCAGAGGTGTCTTGGCTACCGATTTCTTGCTCTGGCTACCAGTAGTCTGCTGGGCTATTACAGTAAAATATTTTATTTTTTTTTTTGCATGTGTTAAAGTGTGAGCCCAGCTGGCTGTGGGCCTTGTTTTGCAAGCTAGAGATTTTCGAAGCTATCTTAGTGCTATGAAATCGTAAAACCGTCTTAGGCTGTGATGTCACTATGTACAGCACAATGGATTAGTTATTGGTCATGAATCTTACTCGAACGCGACTTACCGGCCTCGGTGGCGGCATGGTTAGGCCATCGGTCAACAGGCTGGTAGGTTACTGGGTTCGGATCCCAGTCGAGGCATGGGATTTTTAATCCAGATACCGATTCCAAGGCTCAGTGGGTAGGTGTAAACCACTTGCATCGCCCAGTTCAACAAAGGCCATGGTTTGTGCTATCCTGCCTGTGGGAAGCACAAATAAAAGATCCCTTGCCAGGGTTTCTGCCATAGGGTAAAATGGGTATGGCGCCATACCCAAATTTTAATTTTTTTAAGTTAACATTTTGACAAAATTAATGTCTCTTATCATTATTGTGTGATTTTCTTAAGCCTAACTCTAAATGTAACCCATTTTCTTTGTGGAAGAGGCCCCCCCCCCCAGCCCCTGTTGACTGTGGTTGCATTCAATTCCATAGCGCCATACCCAAAAATTTCTTTCTGGCAGAAATCCTGCTTGCTGCTAATCGGAAAGAGTAGCCCATGAAGTGGCGACAGCGGGTTTCCTCTCAAAATCTGTGTGGTCCTTAACCATATGTCTGACGCCATATAACCGTAAATAAAATGTGTTGAGTGCGTCGTTAAATAAAACATTTCTTTCTTTCTTTCTTTCGAACGTGACTCCTGAAAATTGTTATATACTCTTCAAAAGAAGAAACGCAAAACCACATTGTCGTAACATTTGGAGAATTGATTTAATTATTGAATGGTGAGTCCGATAATTACCAAATGTTGCAGGATTGTTCACAATTCACTCGTCCATTGTGAGTAAGTGATAGGACACACCACCAAGGTCAAGGTCATCTGGAGTCAATACCGGGTGTGGCCTCCGCGTGTGTTGACAACTGCCTGGCACCACCTGCCCATTGAAGCAACCAGAGTACGGATGACGTCCCGGGGGATGGTGGCCCACTCGGCCTGCAAGGCTGCTGCCAGCTCGGGCAGGGTCTGGGGCTGTGGTTGTCGCTGTCGGAGGCGTCGGTCCAACTCGTCCCATAGATGCTCAATTGGGTTCAAATCCGGTGATGTCGATGGCCAAGGAAGGACATTAATGTTGTTGTTCTGTAGGAAAGCCGTTGTGAGACGTGCTGTGTGAGGCCTGGCGTTGTCATGTTGGAACACTGCGTTGGCGTTGGCCATAACTGGAATGATGTGTGGCCGGAGGATCTGGTCAATGTATCCCTGTGCATTCAGGTTGCCCTGCACGTGGACCAGGTCAGTTCTGCCAGTGTGTGAGATGGCTGCCCACACCATGACACTACCCCTGCCGAATCTGTCCACTTCCTGCACGCAGTTTGCCGCATAACGTTCACCACGACGCCTATACACGCAACATCTTCCATCATGACGTCGGAGCAGAAATCGGGACTCGTCACTGAACCACACCTGTCTCCATCGCAGTTGAGGCCATTGTCGATGAATCTGGCACCACTGCAGTCGGAGTCGACGGTGTTGTGGTGTTAAGATGACACCTCGAACTGGACGTCTGGCACGAATTCCTACCTCACGTAGGCGGTTCCGTACGGTCTGGTCGGATATCCTGCGCAAACCTGGTATTGCTGTGGCTGTGGAGGTGGCAGTAGTCAATCGTTCCCGAAGGTGGCGTACCCGGATGTAGCGGTCCTGCCCGGGGGTAGTGACCCGTGGTCGACCGGATCTAGGGAGGTCACGTGTTGATCCATGTTGCTGGTAACGGTCCCACAGTCTGGAGATGGTACTTGGGGACACATGGAATGCCCTGGCAACGGCCGTTCTGGATTCGCCTGCGTCTAGTCGGCCGATGGCATTGTTTCTCTGCGGTTCACTGAGACGTGGCATGTCCTGGATTGTCAACTGTCGGCCAGATACAGAGGCCAGGCAAGCGAACACCCTGCACTTTTATACTGTCGGTGTTCACGTTGCACGTGCAGACAACGCACGTGCAGTGGTGACATGGTTTGCACGTGGCTGCGTTTTTGCGAATATTCACATTTTGGAACTTTATTGTACAGTAGCTGCGTTTTATCGAATGTAACCGTGGGAATGTGTTTGGGACATGCAATGACCTTATATTCACAAAGCATGAACCGGTAGGAAACATAAAATCGGAGTTATAACCCATTTGTACCCTTTTGCGTTTCTTTTTTTGAAGAGTATATTTCAAAAACATGAAACTGTTGACACTTGTTTATTATGACTGGGTGCTGCTGTGTCTGTCTGTCTCTCTCTTCTCTCTCTCTTGATCGATCGATCAATATTTTTTTAATCAATGTGCGTTAGTGGTGTCATTAAACAAAATAAACTGTAACTTTATATATTGACCACCGTATGTTAACCCACCGGCCTCAGTGGTATCGTGGTTAAGCCATCAAACATAAGGCTGGTAGGTACTGGGTTCGCAGCCCGGTACCGGCTCCCACCCAGAGCGGCAAGTTTTAACGACTCGGTGAGTAGGTGTAAGACCACTACATCATCTTCTTTCAATAATCTCTAACCACTAACAACCAACCCACTGTTCTGGACAGACATCTCAGATGGCTTAGGTGTGTGCCCAGGACAGCGTGCTTGAACCTTAATGGGATATATAAGCATGAAAATAATTTAAGAAACACACACCAAATAGCCACATGTAGTTAAAAATCTGCTGACTTGTCCTAAAGTGTACATTGCACCAGTACAGCGACAATGGCTCTGGTTACAGCAAAACACTTCATTGTGTGAATGTTACAAGTCCACATGCGTTAACAATAAGTTGCTGGGTAAGAGGCCACATGTTTATTATTTTTCACCTGCCAGTATATTACTCTCTTCAGTTTTATTACAGAGATATATATATATATATTCCATTATCTGTAATGTTAGCTCCATATTAATTTTACCCTCAATTAATGTAACGTACATATAGATCTATAGATACCGGCTCACAGCCATACAGTTTGTTTATATTGGCATACCTTTGTTATAATAATTATTAACACTGTAAAACTCCTCAAAACTGGAACCTGTGAATCTGAATGGCCTGAAAAAATGGACCTATTTCACAATCGTTTTTTAAATATCTGTACAGAACAGAACGTCACTAAACTGGATAGTACCCATCAAAGGTGCAGACCCTAGTTTTAACCCTTAAAAAATGGACACCAAGTTTAGTTAATTTACCAACCTATAACTCATTTGGATAAAGTTACAATAGAGTGAAAGAAGAGTTTGTGACGTTAAAACTGGGAAATATCCTTAAAAATAGATTAGAAATTGAATCAATAAACTGCTACTTCTCAGACGCAAGTGCGTTTTTAAAAATATGAAAAATGCTATTTTTGGTACTACAAACACCAGGATGACCAAGAAGCACTACGGTCTATGGAAATGGATAATCTAAAGAATAAAATAGAAGTAATGTTTCATTTCAGTGATCATAAACGAATCTTAATAGAGAAAAATATGCTGTAGTGTTTAACAACTAGGGTATGTCCCTGTAAAACTGGACCTTTTCCTTTGCTACGTGTGTTTTGTTTGGAGAGGTATTACTGTAGTTAGCAGGTGTCAGAACTGTTGGTGATGTAGATTATGTGAATGCTTTTATTTGTAGTTATTGGCGTTTTATGAACTGATGCACAGTGAAGTGGAAATTAAATAATTAGTATTTGTATTACATGTGGTCATATGTTTGTGTCACCTGTTGTCATTTTCAGTCAACTGTAACACACAACAGATAAATGATCTATATTTGTATCTGATTTGTTTTTGTTTAAAAAGTGGTAGTCTTCACTTTGTAACTGTCAGAACACCACCACCCTTCACTCCCCCATTCACCCCCCCCCCCCCCAAAACCAAAAACCCCCACCAAACACCAGGCCACTGAATGATACAATACACCACTGTTAAATTAATTTATTTGAACAGACATATAATTATATATATATATATATATTCAGTGATTTATTCAGGCGTTCTATGGGTCCGAAGATAGGCCCCTTCCTAAATGAAAGTGGCACTGAAAATTCCCAATTTCTATGCTAAAAATACCTAATATATAGAGATTATTATACGAGTTTGTGTGTTGTACTGTTTTTACGAAACGAGTGTCAGGATTTTTGTATTGCCTGAGCGAGAGGGAGGGTAATACATTAATCCTGACACGAGTTTCGTAAACTCAGTACGACTCACACGCGAGTGTAATACTTTCTTTATTATCCATATTATTGTTTTCTTTATGAACAACAAGACCCAACTCAAAATGTTTCAGCCACAACTAGAAGGAGATGACAAAATGACGTCATATTTCAAATGCAGTCTGAGCTAGGACTGGAGAAGCAACGTCATGTTATGACGTCACTTCCCAAAATTACATCATTACACTTGTTATTACATGTTTGCTTTGTATGATTATTATTAACTCGGTTATGTTGAACCATGTGAATAATAAATATATTTAATATATGTCTGTTGTAATAAATGAATTCAAATGTGGCCTGAAAAATATCCGTCATTATTTACTTGCACTCGCATCCGACATGGGACCATGGCAAGAATTCCTGGATAAATTCATGATATATTGGGAGTTTTTACCATAGACATTAGGAATTTTTAGTGTATCTCTTTGTTTTGGGAAGGGGCCTATGTTCATGAAACCGACTAAAGTAGTGTCGGCAATAGAATAGAAATTATTTTCGTCGATTATTTCTTTCATATTAAACTGACAAGTAAATATTTTGTAAATACCTATTTAATGATACTCTACCTAATTTAGCATTTACTTGTTTTGGCTCTCATTGATGTACAAGGTGATGTTTATTCTTGAAATTGAAATAAAAATGTCAGTAAACAGGAGATTTGTGACCTTTTTTGAAACGGACTATAACATATTTTGATGATATGTGTCAATTTCATTTACCCTTAAACAAATTTTTAATTTGAAACTGCAAGTTAACTGATTATTTTGAATTGCAGCATAATTTATTAATTATGACCAACATATTTAGTGAATATAAATTCAGTATAAGTACATTAGAAATTTACACAATGTTGGACCACTTAAAGGTGCTACATCATAGTTATATGTGAGCATCTGTTTGTGATAAAGATTCTCCAATAAAAATGTATTTTCTACTAGTAAATAAAATTATTTCCTATAATCATTTATGGGCATATAGTTAAAGGTATAGTTTTTAAATGTTAAAGCAAAATTTAATAAAAGCATGATTTGCAATAGCTGTCATTATGCAACTTTGAGATAGCACCTTTAATACCGGTATAATACACCACAAACTCAAAATGTTCTTGACAGTTTTGCTCAAAGGTTACTCATAAATGTCTACAAATATTTAGTTTTGGAGAGAAATAGGGGAAACTGTCATCAGAAACGGTCCCTCACATATTGTAACAGCAATGAAATTGACACATTGACCAAAATGCGTTATAGTCTGTTCCAATAAAGTGTACAAATCACCTGTTTACTGACATCTTTCTTTTAATTTCATCAATGAGAGCCAAAACAAGTAAATTCTAAATTAGGTAGACTATAATTAAATAGATATTTACATAAAATTTATTTGTCTGTTTAATATGTCGACGAAAATCATTTTTATTCTATTTCCAACACTACTTTAGTTTCATGCAGTTCATTATCAACTAAGAAAACAAATAAAATAAACAGTTACATACATGTTTATCTCTAAAACAGTTTTCACACTGAAAAGTCACATGTACATGTATGTACATACACAATTATAGCCAACTCCCAACCCGAATAAGATACACACATTTACCCATTTACCTACACAAACCTCTAGAGTTCCCAGAGAAGAGATAACTAAACTTTCCTTTTAACTTATTTTCGTGCTTATATACAATTAAGGTTCAAGCACGCTGTCCTGGGCACACACACATCTCAGCTATCTGGGCTGTCTGTCCAGGACAGTGAGTTAGGGGTCAGTGTTCGAGATTAAACATTTTGGCCAGTATCCCAGTTGGATACTAACATTTAAAAATCTGATATCCTAACTGAGAATTTAGTATTATATGGTATCCCGGTGGGATACTGGGTTCTTGAAGTCTGGTATCCAAAATTAAATTCTGGTATCCCCGGGATATCGGGATACCATTAATCTCGAACACTGGTGGTTATTTTGTTAGTGGTTAGTGAGAGAGAAGAGGGTGTAGTGGTTTTACACCTATTCATTGAGGCGCTAAAACTCGCTCTGGGTGGGAGCCGGTACTGGGCTGCGAACCCTGTGCCTACCAGCCTTGTGTCCGATGGCTTAACCACGACACCAATGAGGTCGGAGATAACTAAACTGAAAACACACAACTTTTTTTATACCCCTACCTAACCCATAGTCAATAGCCATTGGCCTAATATTGCTACACACTGCACAGGCAACGCGACAAACACAAAAACACAAAAATTCCTGTAGGCGAGCATTGAATGCCGAGCACTAAAACACTCATACATTGACCAATAAATATACAGAACTTTTTGCTTTCTATTTATTGCACAAGTTTATTTTGCTCAAGAATATATACCACAAGACCGTGTAGTAATTTTAATGATTTTTATTTTAGTTTGCTGCTTGAATTTGCCAGAATCGAAGAATGTTGAAAGAGCGTCGTCCACAGATAAAATGCATTTTCGGAGACGACGAAGTCTTTCATGGCATCATCAATCGTCTCAGCATCACAACGCCATCTTGTCACGGGACAACTCTGCTCGGCTTGTTACAGACAGGATTACAGATGTCCTGCAGCACCCTAGAGTTATGGAACTTTGTAACAGGCCACAAGAGGGAGCCACTAGTGATGAAGGTATTGTTAAAGAGGCATGGCACGGCTTTAAATGTTTTTATATTGTTACCAAAATCAGGGTTGTAAATATTGTGCCAAAAATACGGACACCCAAATTAAATAAATACTATTTTACCTCGTAGCCACTAAAAAAGTGAAGTTTTAATTGTAATAAAATAAGTTTCACCAAGCAAATTCGATCCTTCAACCTGAACATCTCCAGCAACCACTTTACCCACTGATCTGCCCTTGCAGGTCCAAGTACTGTCAATAAATATATATTTGACATCTTATAAATATGAAAATGTTATCTGAATATATAATCCACTGACAGGGTTTCTGCCAGAGGGTAAAACTGGTATGGTGCCAAACCCAAATATTTTTGCAGATTTTATTTTTTAAGTTAACTTTTGACGAAATTAATTTCTGTCAGGGGTTCCAAAAATTTCAAAACATTTACTTGCCACAGGGCAAGTGCCAATCAGATATTCACTTGCCCCATCTATTTTTCCACTTGCCCATACTTCTTAAGATAACCAATTGTGTTACTCCTATTTAATTTAATACAGTGCTTAATAATGTAATAATATTGAAAGTAATAGGTCTGATTGCACAAATAAAGAATTTTGCCAATAGGTTACAACACTTACTCAGGAAGTACTAAATGTATATGTCTGTCCAGTAGTATCTACTGTCTTCTCTATTTGTTGATTTAAACTTTATTTTTTAAATAGTATCCATTTGTTGATTTAAACCTTGTTATTTGTTTGGTAGTGTCCACTTGTTCATCTCAATATAATTATTGTGTCGATGTATGTATTAGGCCAAGTAAAAAAAATTGTTTGGTTCCTGTTACATGCCAAAAACAAATAGGGTAGGTAGGTAGGGAAAACTCTCCCCCCCCCCCCCCCCATTTTCCTGAATAGTATAGCAGATTAATATATTAAAAGCTCTTTCTTTGTGTTACAGTGCAACTGACAATACATACTCTAATGAGAATCATTAATTATTTTCTATAAAAAAAACCCATGTCGTAACCTAGTCAAACCACAATCGGTATTAATGTAAACACCGCCCAAGTCTAATACTACACGGTACGGTTATAAACTACGATAACACTAAAATAACACTATAATTTGTTCATTGGAAAAAAGTTTTAATATCAAAGGTCTGATCCACAACATGGTTACACCCCCTCACAACTACAGCAGCAACACTGATCTTCCCGGCCTATTTCATTGCCAGTATTGCAGTAACAAAATGTACATCATTAACACAACGAAGATGTCAATAAAAAATTAACAAAATAAGTTAACAAAAAGATCTCCATACTAACTATCCACATAGCAGAGATATCAAAAGAAAACAACTATTTTCAGGAAAACAGTTTCCCTTTTGGTCGTCCATAAGGACACTGCACAGTATCTTTGCACTGTTGACAAAGAGGTAAAACAGGTTTGTATTTTTGCTTTTAAAGGTCTGATCCACAACATGGTTACACCCCTTCACAACTACAGCACTGCAGACGCTATTAAATGTGAAAAGAGTTGTCATTTCTTAAGGTTTTGGGTACTACCAGTTCATTTCAAATGCCATGGATATCATCATATTTAATAATAAATACAGGGGTTATTTGTCAAAAAATGCAAAATATTGATAGAGTTGATGTCTAAATATTTAATTTAAGTAATCTTTTCAGCATAATCGGGTATTTTCATGTTTACTCTTTATGTTTAACATTGAATCGTAACTCGGTATTTCTAGAAGTTCGATTACGTTTTAGGGGGATTCCCCTACCAAAATAGACTGGAAATTTGTATCATTCTGCTTTTTTAACAGTAAACTAGCGTAACATTTTGAAGATTGGATTCACAAGTTCCGAGTAGTTCCGAATGAGTACGAGAACACGTCCGAGAGCATGTGGTGTCAATGGCGTCTTCCATTTACAGAGTAGAATGTCAAAAATGTGCTCATCCAAATCAAATAATATTACACATGTATTTAAATCAATTTCAAATGAAACGACATTCAAGGAATCGGAACACCTCGTCACATTTCGCTACGCTTATATTTCGTGGAAATGTACGAGGAGTTCCGAATGGCTCTCGGAAGCTTTTCATTTGGAACTCTTCGGAAGTAAAATTGCGCGAAGTGTTCCGGGTCTTCTGGTAACGAGATCTTGGACTGACAGATCTCGTGGCATCTCTCTGCAGTTGTTGTTTTTAGAGTCGACGAAAATTAGGATTGATATTAATGGATTATTAAATAAAACAGGTGGGAAAAAAAAGGGTGGGGAAAAGGTTAAAAAAAAGTTTAGGGTCGGCACCAAAAATTTAGGGACGGTCGGGTAACCGGAACCAAACCATTTTTTTTACTACACCTTAGTGGCCGTGGATGTGGCGAGAACCCTTTCCACTTGTGAGCCATTTTTTATGGTTGGCATTGGTTGAAAAATGTTTATGGATTTTGGCCCATGTGTCATTATTGTGAGTATATTATTTAACATGCTCTGTCCCAAAACACTTCTCTGGGATGTTTTTACCCTGTTCATAGCTGAGAAAAGTCTAGCAAAACGCCGTGGCTGGGCTCAAAGTAAACATGAGCTCTGTTAATGTTTTTAAATAGTGCATGATTGGTAAACAACAGAAGGGAAGGGGTTGTACATTGATTGCAGCCTTGTATTTTTAATTTATTGAGCATAATTTATTTGTTAAAAACTATTAATAAAGCAGAAAAATTTAATATATTCATGTATGCTTAGAGGGCATCGCACCATCATGATTATGGGTAAAGCTAATGAAATCTAACTTGTCACGATTATGACGTAGGGCTAATGAAATCTAACTTGTCACGATTATGACGTAGGGCTAATGAAATCTAACTTGTCACGATTATGACGTAGGGCTAATGAAATCTAACTTCACCTTACCCATTCATTTTACACGGATGTTGTTTAACATTTGCAAAGTACTGAAAAAATTAAGTATGTTCTGCTACAAGGTTTATGATATCTAAACTAAAATATCTTGCAGTTCATAATATTCAAGGTTTATGATATCTAAACTAAAATATCTTACAGTTCATAATATTTATGCTTTGTTCAAGTGAACTCGGAAATTATAAACATGCTTTACGCCCCCGTTCATTTGCAAAGAGTATATTCCAGAGTCCACCGCATTAACGTCTAATATAATTTGAATATGGCAGTTTTTGCAAGGATTAAACATTTTGATTGCATTCACAAGGCATGTATTTAAAATACACCTGTGAAGTCACAGTATTGTCTCAACGCTCCATTATTTTTCATTAATGCAGGGGACAATATTTCGAAATGTGAGGTAACCGGAAGTTGGTTCACGTGGTTTTTACCTAGATAACCAGTTGTTCGGTTAAGTGAATTATATTTGCGTAACCCGTGGGTTACCTGATTGGTTACCTCAAAATTACGTTGAAATTATATTTTAAATACAGTTTTTAGCTCAAACATAAAGTTAAAACAAATACAAAAGAAAACATTTTACCAAAAAAAATGTCTTTAATGCTTGCTAAAGTAAATAATATTATAAAAGAACTGAATATCAGCCCCAGTACTGAAACAAAATACAGGGGCGTAACCACACATTTTTTTTAGCATTACGCACACCAAAGGCGTGCCCGAGCCGGGTGATTCGGGAGGCCTCCCCCTGTGAAAATTTTGAAACTCAGAACCACTGCAGAAGCATTCTGAACCTTTTCGGAGGCATTTTTTTTTCTATCTTTTTTCGAGTCACTTTTAAGAGGATATTTTATAGAACAATTACATACAGCCTCGACCTATTCCCGGATTGTTTTTGCATTACGCACATTCGTAATGGGCGCTACGTAGCGCCTTTGAAATAGATACATAATTATTTGAAGGGATTCCTTTTTTCGTTTTGCGTTGGCTATGCTACTTTCACTTTATCGATGGTACTTATATACTACAGTGACGTTCCAAATGTTTGTTTTTTAAAGCTCATTATGCGATGTTTTCAATTTTTGTGACACTTTTGGATTCCTGTTTACGTTAAAACTGTTTTTAACATATGTAAAATTATAGGCATCCAATATTATGTCTACATATACTACTCAAAAGAATTTAAGGGTCAGACGATATTTTCGACATTATTTTCTGAATGTCGATTATATTAGCTAGACCATAATGTCACGCATGGTATTGTTCCATTTTGACGAAAGTGGGTCTAAGCAACCCGTAAATGAATTAAAATCCACTGTCATTGACACTGTCGACTAGTTCTAATGGTGAAAACATGCTTACATTTGCACGTAAATTAGGGCAAAAGCGAAAGGTCTGCTAAGTGCCCATAACTTGCTTTTTCACAAAGCGCTTCATTTGCACGCTTTGCACGTGTATTCCATGTTCCCAATGCTGAATATCCGTATAATTGGAGCTTGCGTTCGTGTACGGTGCACACTCCAAATTCGACAATGGTACGACTTCAACTGACTATCGAAGATCGAGGAAGGGCTATTGCTTGGCTTCAGGATGGCAATACGCAAAGAAATGTTGCTCTGAGACTTGGTGTCAGTCAGAGTGTCGTTGGCCGACTGTGGCAACGGTACCAAGCAACGAATTCTGTTCGAAATCGTCCACGTTCGGGAAGACCCCGAAGCACTACAAATAGAGAGGACCGCTACATCACCAATATGGCTCTACGTCAACGCACAACCACTGCACGCCGATTACGTGACAATCTGCGGACTGCGACTGGAACTCGAGTGTCTGATCAAACCATACGCAATCGTCTGAGAGCCAATAATCTACGCTGCCATCGCCAGGCTGTTCGACCACCACTCCTACCACGTCACAGAACGGCCAGACGTCACTGGTGCACGCTTCATCTGCGGTGGCAACGTGTTCAGTGGGGTCGAGTGATGTTCACTGATGAGTCCAGGTTTAGTCTCCAGTTCAACGACGGTTGGGTTCGTGTCTACAGACGTCCTGGGGAGCGCTTCGCTGATGTTAACGTTAGACAACGTCACCGGTTCGGTGGTGGCAGCGTCATGGTGTGGGGCGGCATCTCTATCCACCACAGGACCCCCCTCTATGTGGTGGATGGCAATCTGAATGGAATCCACTATCTGAATGAGATTATCCGGCCGTTGGTTCTCCCAGGCCTTCAGCAGATTGGTGGCGGGGCAGTTCTGCAGGATGACAATGCCAGACCCCACCGCGCCATGGTGGTAATGGACTTTCTCAGACAACAAGGTATCGCCAGGATGGATTGGCCAGCATATTCGCCTGACTTGGCCCCAATAGAGACGCCTGGGACGAATTAGGTAGGAGAGTTCGAGATAACCATGCCCCTCCGGCCAACCTTCATGATCTGGGTCAACTTCTTATGGCAGAGTGGCAGGCCATTCCCCAAGAGTTCTTCAGACGTCTGATCAACAGCATGAGGCAACGATGTGTCGAGTGTCGCGCCAGGGGTGGATTCACACACTATTAAACGAATGTTCTAATGTGTAAAATCCATGTTTGACAACCTTCAACTTTCAACATGTGACTTTCTTTTATACAGTGACGTTTATTTGTGTTTTTTTGTAAATATGGAACAATAAATAAATTTTTTGGTGTAGTTTACATCATGAATCTAATATACTCTGAAACTTATTTGGTTATAAATTTTTGACCCTTAAATTCTTTTGAGTAGTATATATTCCTTTAGATAAAATAGCAGGAGATAATTTAGCCGTCCCTAGTGGTCTGAGCACATTTCTTTAAAACTTTTGGCTCGACTCTATACTGAACATTTACTTTAGACTGGTTGTAAATTACAACTGTTGAAATATAACGTTGTTTACTGATTTGCTGCGTATCAAGTATCTAAAATTCAGCCTAAAACATTAGTAGAAATACTAGTAGTATGTCTGCGTGAATAAACGTCCTGTAATCGTGAAGTTAGCAAGTTTTAATTTCTGAACGTTTACTGGTCATGGCGTAACCATTTTGCGGTTCGCGTAAATTTAATTTTGCGTAACCGACATGCGAACAGAACGGCGGTTCGCGTCAAATATTGTGCCCTGTTAATGGAGAGATCAAACCCCTTAATTAACCAACCAAAATCATTGGTGTTAATTTTCATACTAATATATTCACATAAAATTATTACTCAGTGGTGTATTTTAAGTAGGGGAATATCCTCGTAACTTTCCATTCCTGAAAAATAATGGGACTTGTCTCCATTATTTTTCAGGAATGGAGAGGTAATCGGACATTCCCCTATACATAAGCTGTAAAGCGTATTGGACGCTATTTCCAAGTTTGAAGATCATCGAACCGATTACTTGTATGAATTCAGTCAAACATTCAGTGGCGGAAATTACCGATCTTAGTCGATTGTAAAAGGGGAATAACTCTAAAGTTGTTATTGAACTTTTCAACACATTGTTTTTCGTTTTGGTGTTAAAGCATTGGCAAGAGTCCTGATCGGTCCAGCATTTAGGATTAGGGTTAGGGTTAGTTCTTCTTGGAGCTATGTAAATGCTCGAACGATCGTAACTCTTTCCAAAGGTTTTAGGGAGATTTGTAACAAAATAATAATAAAAAACAGTTTTAAATGTTAATTAGTCACTTGTCATCGGGCATATGCAGTTAACATAATTACTTGCCAGGCATGAAAATTCCACTTGGCACGGGCGTCGGGCGATGGGATTTTTGAATCCCTGACTGTTATCATTACTGTATGATTTTCCTAACCCTAAACATAACCCATTTTCTTTTTAGGGGAGGGCCCCCATACTTCCTTTTGACTGTGGTTGCACTCAATTCCATAGCGCCGTACCCAAATATTTCTTTCTGGCAGAAACATCAACTGATCTATAAATAGATTTAACACAAAAGTGGCACATTCCTTTTATCTTGCAAATTTTCACCGGTTCTTTGTAATATGTTTTTATTTTTATTTATTTATTTACTTTTTTAATTTTGTCTTGTAGGTTCTGACATCTCCGGGTTTAAGCTGAACAAAGTGTTGGTTGTCGTCAGCCCAGGTCAGACGATGTCTACAAACCGAGTCAGCCATCTTTCTAGTCCACGAGTCGATTGTGACTTTCAGACTTACGCAAAATATTCTTCTGTCGGTAAAATCCAGACTTTTCCCGAAGTTGTGAATATTTACAAAAACGTCCAGATGAACAAAGGCAGGTTCAAAATTTTCTCCATGATGCCAAGTCGGTCTTTCTGCGATGAAGGACAGTTAACTCCCTTGGGTGCAATGCAACAGATTTTAATTGGGGAGCAACTGTCAAAGGCTTACTTTAAAAAGTTAAGAATTCTTCGCAAAATTTCACGCGACTCTTTTCTCGCTGCTAAGAGTATTCCTGAAGAATTGGCTTACCAGTCAGCATCTGCCTTTCTTCATGGGTTTCTTAATGAGAAGCAATTTTCTCAAATGTACGTCGAAAAATCTGTCTACAACTTCTGCAAAGAATCGCGATCTACAATTTGTTCCTGTGCCAAGGCAGATTTTCTTAAATTGCAAATTTCAAAATCTGTCGAAAAAGGATATCTTCTTTTCAAAGACGAGCCAGTTCAGGATGATGAAATAAATGATCTGCTAGGTTTTGAAAGAGGAGATATTTCTCCTAAACAAATTATCTCCCTTTTATCTGGCTGGCTGTGCGATCAGAGTAGTCTCCCTTGTCGAGGAAATAACTGTCCAAATCTAACCACAGCAAATCTGAACCTTCTTTTCGAATCTGCAGATTCACACATAGAAGCAGTCTCAAACAACGATATATTTGCAAATTTTGTCAAGTTACACACCCGTTCGTTTCTTTCCGATGTGTTTCACTGGTTGCAAAGCAGCGAAGGTGAGTTTCTTCTCTATTCAGCAGGTGAATCTTTCCTAAGTTTTCTTGTCACAGCCCTGGACATTGAACAATCACGAGTTCTGCCTCTGGGTTCCAGACTGGTGTTCGAGGTGTACAGTCCTGCGTCGCCACGGCAACAGAACAAGGCACGTCTTCGCGTGCTACTAAACGGAAAAGATGTCACACACAAAGTTGGCTTGTGTTCTAAGTCTGAAGGTCAATTATGTGAGCTTGAAAAAGCTTACAGGATTTTTGAAAGCCAAAGCTTTAACGGTCGTAGTTACGATGAAGAATGTCGTTCAAACTGAATCTTATTGTACAGAGAATTGGTCGTGAGATTTAGGTACAAAATATATATAGGCTCTGTTACATCAATGGGAAGGAAATCGGTTTGATTATTTAAGTGTATGAAAATAAAGGGCCTAATTTACAAAGCCTCTTTTTGACTTGCATGCATCTAACTACAGTGCTTAAACACCTGTAACTACAATGCTTAAACACCTGTAACTACAGTGCTTAAACACCTGTAACTACAGTGCTTAAACACCTGTAACTACAAGGCTTAAACACCTGTAACTACAGTGCTTAAACACCTGTAACTACAGTGCTTAAACACCTGTAACTACAAGGCTTAAACACCTGTAACTACAGTGCTTAAACACCTGTAACTACAGTGCTTAAACACCTGTAACTACAGTGCTTAAACACCTGTAACTACAGTGCTTAAACACCTGTAACTACAAGGCTTAAACACCTGTAACTACAGTGCTTAAACACCTGTAACTACAAGGCTTAAACACCTGTAACTACAGTGCTTAAACACCTGTAACTACAGTGCTTAAACACCTGTAACTACAGTGCTTAAACACCTGTAACTACAAGGCTTAAACACCTGTAACTACAGTGCTTAAACACCTGTAACTACAGTGCTTAAACACCTGTAACTACAGTGCTTAAACACCTATATTTAAGAAAAACCGCTTTCGTATATATTTGGCCCTAAGAGTTTTGGGAATGATATTTTTTTTCGAAAATACCTTTTTAAAAGCGTGCACGTTTTGTTCAAATGTTTTATTTATTATCTCAAGAGTTTAATAAAAAATATCATACTGTCAAATTAACAGAACCTGATTTTATCTTGCACTCATGTAATTACATTTATACTTTAATGACTAGGTTTAAGAATTATTTTTTTGGGTGAATTCGGTCTATGGTGGTCTTTAACCACATTTTTACAATTTTCAGTTGGCATGAATAACATGACACTTATTAAACCAGAAACAATCATGAGCAATAAATATAAGTTATAATAACATATATTTGCTTTAACAAGTAGAATTAATTGCAAAATTTCCTACCTAAATAACTATCACCTATTCCATTATTTATGTGCATACAGAGTGCAACATGCCATTTTTTTAAATTATAGAAAATCTGTCGAACACTAAAACTTTTGATAGGCTATTGGAGTTTGGCAGATTTTCAATAATTTTTAATTACCTAGGTAGGAAATTTTGTACTTAATTCTACTTGTTAAAGCAAATATGTTATTAATTTTAAGTACCTACATATTTGGAAAAAATTAAATTCAGTAACATTCTTGTTAGTTTAAACAGATAGCAGAGCCTATAGATTTTGCACCTAAAGCTGATGTCAAATTGTCTTAAACAAGTCATCTATTTATTACCATATTTTTAACAGGGTACAACCAGTGTGGAATGGAAAGGTCATCAGTGTAATAATGGAACATATTCAGGGTGGACATTTAAAAAAAACTCCACTCTAAAACCTTTGTTGTGCAATTATGGGGTACAGAGAAACTTAATTGAAAATCAGATAATTTGTGGAAATTTTATGCTTTTTATTTTATTTTATTTAAAAAAATTTTATTATTATTATTATTATTATTTTTTATAAAGAAATAACAATTTTTATACTCATAAGTAAATTATATGTCAAGAGCAGTTTATGACCAATGAGAATAACAATTAAAACTACTCTTTCTGAAAAAATTAATGTTTAGGAAAGAGAACAGTTTCTCAAATTTATAAGTAAAAAATAGAAATGAATTACCTCACCCCCAACCCTATTCCAGCTTACATTATTACTTTGAATAAATTCCTTGTCATGTGTTACATAGTGCAATTATTAATGTGCATTATTGGGCTACCCATTGGAAATATTGTTTTCTGTTATAACCATATTACATGCAGTTATAATAATTTATTCATGTTTTTCTAACCATAACATTTTTTATTATAAAAGTCTGCCACAATCATTGTGTGGGTTACTGCAGACAGAAATGATTTTTTGTTTCACCACTGGCTGAAGATAGAGGATTGTATTCCAAAATGACAGTTTTATTGTGAAGGTTGAGTTTTATTATCAAAATAGCATGACAGTCATAAATTATTTAATGCCTTACCTATATGAATCTCAAGATAACCTAACCATTGTTGAATAATGCATACACTGATCAGTTGCCATACAGGAGTGAGAGTTAGTATGAAGTTTTATTGTTTTTGGTTATTTTTCAATGCTTAATACATATATACCGGTTAACATATGCAACCCCTACAATTTAGAAAATGTTTTTTACTAAGGAAAAAAAATTGAATATAGTCCACAGCAATTTAAGTGCTGTGAAGAATTAAAAAATGAGACAATCATCATGGTATTGTCAATTACCGTAGGCAGTTCCTGTGGTAGTATATATTGAGAATTCTGTAATTTTAGGGTAGAGCCATTAGGAAATTTTTGATACCAACTACAAAATAAAAAGTTTTATGTAAACAAAGTGTGTGTGAAGAGAGAAAAAAACCCGAACTGGGATGAAGTACTAGTGAGATAGTGGGGAACTAGTGAGATAGGGGGGTGGGGAACTAGTGAGATAAGGGGTGGGGAACTAGTGAGATGGGGGTGGGGAACTAGTGAGATGGGGTGGGGATCTAGTGAGATGGGAGGGGATCTAGTGAGATGGGGTGGGGATCTAGTGAGATGGGGAGGGGGGGGTGGGGATCTAGTGAGATGGGGAGGGGATCTAGTGAGATGGGATGGGGATCTAGTGAGATGGGGAGGGGATCTAGTGAGATGGGGAGGGGATCTAGTGAGATAGGATGGGGATCTAGTGAGATGGGGAGGGGATCTAGTGAAATAGGGGGGCTAATGTGAGAGAAAGACATTTAACATGAGCCACCACACAAAGGGGCCTACCTTGTAAGTCAGATCTATGATTGTTTTGTATTATGTGATTGTAATATTTCATATTAAACAAGTCAGGTAGAGATCCCTAAAGTAAAGTATTTTCTCAGGTTACAATAAATGTTCCTGCCTCTTTTGAACACTACATTATAATATTATGTGACTTTGTTGCATGTATGTAGTGGTGAAGATAAAATCGGTGTGTGTAAAACGACTTTATTACTGATGATGCAATATATATATTTTAATTTAATTTTATTCTTTATTTATATGCAAGTGTTTGGCCAACCTTAAAGGGACGGACCCTAGTTTTTAAACACTAAGGCATATTTTTACTATTAAGAGTCGTTTATGATCACTTAAATAAAATATTATTTACATTTTATTGTTTAGATTATCCATATCCGTACAACCGAAGTGTTTCTGGTCATCCTGGTGTTTCTGACATCACAAAATGCATTTTTCATATTTTTAAAAACACACCTGCGTCCGAGAAGTAATGATTATGGAGTCGTGTTTTAGTCTATTGTTAAGGGTATTTCAACGTCACAGACTCTTGTTTCAGTCTGTTGTATCCAAATTTATTACAGGTTTGTAAATTAACAAAATTTAGTGTCCATTTTTATAAGTTGAATCTAGGGTCTAGGTGAAAAATATGCCTTAGTGTTTTAAAACTAGGATCTGTCCCTGTAAAGGACTGTCCTAAGTTTGCAGCCATTGTAAAATGTTTCCCACTAACAAAGTCTGACAACTAAAGTTACATACTAAATACATTTTCTTGTTTAGAATACCATTATGTCCAATGTGCTGCAGTCATATGCTGTTTGCACCAGTCATTTTTCATTTTACAATATGTATGTTTTGTACGAATGAAATGATTGAAAGGTAAATTTCAGTTTGAGCTACTACAAACATTCAAAGGTCATGGTATGTGCTGTCCTGTATGGGAATGCACATATAAAAGATCCTTTACTACTAATGGGACTATGAGACTATACGTTAATGTGCTCTAGTGGTGGTGTTAAACTGAACAAAATTCCTTAAACTTTAGAACAACAACAAAAGCCTTGTTTATACAGACCCTGATATTGTAAACAAGAAAATGTCTTTTATTATATAATTTTAGTCATCAAAAAGGCTCCAAAAGCACATTACCATGACGACAAACTCCTTTTAAAGGAACACTACTGACTTTGCTTAGTAACAATACCAACATGTTTTCAACTAACAGTGCTATTTTTTTGTCCTGTGCCATTCTCATGCCTGATATTTCATTCAGTCACATAGAAAAGTGCTATTTAAAATGCATAAACTATTGTTTTTGTGAATCAGCAGGGATCTTTTTGTTTTCAAAATTTTGAATAGTGATATCTCTGGTCAGTTGAAAATTGATTAGCAACTACTGTTTAATGTTTTAATATTGTGTGATGATCACTGAAACCTGCGTAGCAAATGGTGATGCGATACTGAATAAAATGTTTCCTGATCACACACTCCTAACACCCTTACATATTATACAGAGGGAACATGTTGTGTTCAAAATATAATATAATTAGTAATACTATTTATCCGACGCCATATAACCGTTCCTTAACCATATGTCTGACGCCATATAACCGTAAATGAAATGTGTTGAGTGCGTCGTTAAATAAAACATTTCTTTATTTCCATATAACCGTAAATAAAATGTGTTCAGTGCGTTGTTAAATAAACCATTTACTTCCTTAATAGTATTTAACGTTTTTAAATTGTGCAGTGATTTCTGAAACTAAAATTTGTCGATTTGTGATGCGATACTGATCAAAATGTTAACTGGTATCGGCATAATTTTCCATCCAACAATACTCATACCAAACCACCAGCATAACTGGATCTGTTACTGCGGGGAACTTCACTTCTATAATTAGTTGTTTAAAAACCTGTTTATTACTGATGTTTAGTTCAGTCGTGCTGAAAAGAACTTCCAAAATCAATCAGATTTTCTGGTGAATCAGAAATATCAAACAACAACATCCTTAGAGAGAGAGAGAGGGAGAGGGGAAGGGGGAAGAGTGTGTGTGAGAGAGTGAGTGAGCGAGTGAGTACCTTTTAATGTGCCCCTATACCACTACGGTTTCGGGCATGACCATCCGTTGTCTGGTCTGGGATGACCATCTGAAGACAACTTTGATAAAGTGTGCATTACATAGATGTTTCAGGCATGGATCTAGGATCTCATGATTGAGGAAGCCGATAACATTAACATATAATGTCTTTCGGTGGTGTTGATAGGAACATTAAAGGGACTGTCCTGAGTTTGGAGCTATTTTCTTATTGGAATCCTAGGTCTGAATATCAATGTGTTTGCAGTTATGTGCTAATGCTTGTAGCAGTCATTGTTCTAAGCAGAAAAATATTGTCCCAATACACATAAGGCTTATAAACAAAAAGATGTGTGGTTTTTTGGTTTCTCAACCTACAGTAATTTTATGTAGTAACTCTAAAATATTTTGAAGCAAAAAAAACTACCAAAAAAAAAACCATTTACAAAAAAAATATTTAAATTATGATCCCTGATTTTTTTTCGATTTTTTTTTTCACAATTGGCAAACTAGATCCAGAACACCTCGGCAAATTACGGTTTATCGGTTTGATTCTATTTAGAAAAAAGGGAAAGCAAAAAGGTTCCTACCTACCCAATTTTTTTCAAGGATGAAACCTGAAACACATTTTTTTTTTTTTAGGCCTTGCGCTTCGTACGTACACATGGATTCCTAGCTTTAGTCGTAAACCTGTTGCAACGGCAACAAACTCAGAACAGTCCTCTCATAAATATGCGCGTGCATTTAGTGTAGCTATAAATGTACCTATAGGGAATCTGTTTTAGTTTCGCTTGACGTGTTTTTGCGTTTTATTATGTATCCGTAACGGTGTGTTTGGTGCAAATTCTGACTCTTCTACAACAGAGTTTGTAACCTGTCAGAATATTTTTGGAGAATTTTATTTCTTAATAATAATAATCTATATTATTAACACATGTATTATTATCCTTGTTGATTCCTATTGATCTGCAAGAGATGTAATTAATGGGAATTTTTGTATACAGTTATTTGTACATAATATATTTGTTATTCGTCTATGATATATCTGTATGTGTATGTTACAGTCGATGTGACTAACTGGTCATTTGGTCAGATGACTAGAAGGCATTTAAAATATCCTGTCACTAAGGACTTATGAAGCCTGTTTTTTGTTAAACATTAACATTTATACATTGAAATTTCTAGGATCGAACCCCCATCACTGGGCCCATTGGGCTATTTCTCGTTCCAGCCAGTGCACCACAACTGGTATTTCAAAGGCCGTGGTATGTGTTATCCTCTCTGTGGAATGGTGTATATAAAAGATTCTTTGCTACTAATGGAAAAATGTAGCGTGTTTCCTCTCTAAGACTCAAAATTATCAAATATTTGACATCCTATAGCCGATGATAATAAATCAATGTGCTCTAGTGGTATTGTTTTAAACACTAACTGACTTCTCCCTCACTAACCACTAACAACTAACCATTAACTGACTGCCCTGGACAGATTGCTGAAGTGTGCCCAGGACAGCATGCTTGAACCTTAATTGGATACAAGCACAAAAATAAGTTGGGGAATTTTGTTTTTAATTGTACCAAATCCTTTAGCCATAGATGTCATTTCGTCCCTGTAGGTGATGTTAAAATGGAAGCATAATATTCCAGTCGTTTGAACAACTTGACTTGATTGACAGGTTGACTGTAACATACATGTAGGTATGTAAAAACTATTATGTGAATGTGTCAGTGTGGTGTGTTACACAGGTGGCTTGGTCAGCTGTCATTGAAATGATTGCTAGTCGTGAAACGTCATCTAAACAATTAAAAAAAATTAAACCTGTGGTTACTTGTCTATCTACACTGAAGGAATTATTTTCTTGCAATTTCAAAATTTGTCATTAATGAATTCTTTTTACTAGTTGGCATAATTTTGTTACAAATATTAAAAATTGTTGGATACTCTGTCACGAATACTGATGTAAATAAATGTAGATGTAAATAAATGTAGAACAAGTGGGAAAGATGTCCACCTGTAACCCAAAAATAACCTAACCCTAACTCTAAACCTAAACCTAACTACATGTATATCTAACCCTAACTCTACTAACCAAAATAGGATGGTAACTTTCGGATATTTTACCAAGACATTACCAACACATGTTACCAGTTGAATATAGTAAATGCAAAAGCCCATGAATAATGTAATTTTACTGTTAAAAATGCTTTAATTTTGCTTTCCAAATTGTGTATGGATCTTGATCAGTATTAAGATGCAATATTTAAATACTACTTATCAGGCATGACAATCTTCCGCGGATATGCGGATTTGAAAACCATTTAGGTCGTTTCTGTGAATCGCCCAAATCCTTTTGGGGGGTGTAGGTACCTTTATTTTGCACTCAGATGGTCTAAATATTTTTTTTTCAATATTTCTAATCTGCTTTCGTACTGTGTTGGGTTACTTCACGCTTTAGACCTCCCCCCTCACGGCATTTCATCAAGTGTCATTGTCATGCCTGTCATATAGATGTTACCCATTTAACCTGGGTTAAAACACTGCCTGTGTAGCTGTAGTGAAAAAGGAGTTACAACCAAAGAAAACCAATAGTGCTAAAACCCATTTAAAAAAAAAAAACCATTTCAATTAATTATGTACAGGTCTTTAAAAATTGTGGGAAATATAATTTCATTCAAGTGTTACTTCTGTAAGTGTGGTTTTGCGAAACCAATTTTTCATTTGCACACTATTTTCAGGACATGGTTTGCATGGTCGTAACAAGTTATGCACAATGCAATGGGTTACCTATAATGTTTTTGCTTAACACACATTTTCAGTTGGAGGCCTGGAATGTCACTTAGGGTTTCTTGGATTCTCTCCCCTGTCCTCCACCTCAGTGGACCCATTCTCAGATTCAATATTTTTTTGGTATATCAAAGGCCATGGTATGTGCTGTCTTGTCTTTGGGAAAGTGCATTTAAAAGATCCCTTGCTACTAATGGAAAAATGTTGCAGATTTCTAATAAGACTACGAGTCAAAAGTATCATGTTTGACATCCAATAGCTGACGATTAATAAATCAGTGTGCTCTAGTGGTGTCTTTAAATAAAATAAACTTTAATTCTCCCATCCCTCAGTACCAGTAAGAGTAGATTACGTCCCATTCACAATAAAGGGAACACAACCGTACAAGCATCTAGGAATTGAAAATGGTAGTAGACCATGTATAGATTATGCAAAAACACGTCTTGGTAACCCATCATGACCAAATAAATGATGTCCTAAATTTAAAACGTGTACAAAAAATTAGTTATGTCAAACTAGACTTAGGTGAATGTAACTAACGTTGTCACAATTTTTAGAGGCCTTGGACTTAATTCACTAAACTCTCGCAACTTTGCAGTGCAATGCTAAAAGGCTTGCAAAGAGGATGCTTTGTTGTTTAGTAAAGCCTAAGAGAGCTCTTTGAATTAGGCACCTGGCTAGAGATTTTGAAGCTATCTCAGGGCTACGATATCGTAAAACCGTTGTAAGCTACCTATGGTGGCTTTATAATATTGTAGCACTAAGATAGCTTCGAATATCATGGCCCAGAATCATAGCTAGACTTGCTTGGTGAACACCCAAAGTATTGATATTGAGTGTGATCTCCGATCTTGCCTGGTGAATACAAAAAAAGTATTGAATGTGACAGCTGACCAATTCTGTGATGCCTTTAACATGCATGTTATTAAACTGATCTGCGAGAGACGCAACCAGGGACACTACATTTGTGATTTAAATATAGGCATATTTATTGTTGGATCTCCATTTGATCTGCAAGTGATGCAATTAAATGGCGGTTTTATTTTGTCACACTTTTATATATTTTTAGCAGTTTTTTGTTCATGTTATTTCCCTCCGGTCTGCTGGAGAGGTAACCGGTTGGAAATTGTTTATGTTTGTTATTAAACAATTAAAAGTGCTTGAACTCTGTGTATGTTTCATGTTATTTGTTTTATTTTACTTGCAATAAGAGATAAAAATCTTGGCAGATTCTTTTTAGAAATTGCGCATTGTAAAGTGCCATCTCAACGTTGCATATCGTAATAGCGATTTCCCAACAAAATTAATTTTAAACTTGTAGCCCAGTGGTAAAGCACTCGCTTGATGTGCGGTCGGTCTGTCTGAGATTGATTCCGGTCAGTGGGCCCATTGAGCTATTTTTCATTCCAGCCAGTGCACCAAGACTGGTATATCAAAGGCTGTGGTATGTGTTATCCTGTCTGTGGGATGGTGCATATAAAAGATGTAGCTGGTTTCCTTTTGATGACTACAAGTCGGAATAACCAAATGTTTGACATCCAACAGCCGATGATTAATTAATCAATGCGCTCTAGTGGTGTCATTAAACTAAATAATACCAGCAGATTTTTCTGAAATTCTACATTTTAAAGGTGCGTGCATATCGTAATGGCGATTTCCTGTCAAATTTATAAACTTCTGCCCACAAGAAATTACAAACAAATAATTTAAAGCCGCACACCCTAGTTTCCATCCAGCGAAAATAAATTCTAATTTGGTTAATCTACAAACCTGTAACACACTTAGATCACGTTTTTATCAAATGGAGTAAAAAAGCTGGTTTTATATCGATAAATACCATGGGAATCCCCATGTCCCAAATAATTTTGAAAGTTAGTATTCTGATGTCACCGGTAGAAGCACAACAATGCCTACGTCACGACAAATTTCACAGACTTGGGGTGTGTTCGTTTCACCTCTCCTGGACATGTTCCAACTGTTCTGTCCTGGTTGTATCCCCTCTCCAGATATCGTAAGACTTAGCAAAATTATTGGTTTTGGTTTTAAGGGTTTGTAACGTTTTGTATTGAGACACTTGTCTGAACTTTATTGTTACTGAAAATGTTCACGAACTGAAGAAAAATCTCACAAATGAACAACAACAAATCGGATGTTGATTGCGCGAACCGTGCACGAGAAAACAAACTGAACCAAAATGATAACGGTCACGTGATATACCAACGTCTGACATTAAAAATAGATTGGACCTCGCTTGCTTAACGGTTTTTCTCGACAACACGTTTTGTGAAAAAATGCATTTCGTGGTTTTACAAACATCAGGATTACCAAAAAGCACTTCAGGTGAATGGAAATGTGTATTCTAAATAATAAAATGTAAGTAAAGTGCAATTTTATTTGTGAAAAATGGGGGTTTAATAGCGAAAAACAACGCCGTAATGGTTAACAAATAAACGTAACTAGGGTGTGTCTCTTTAAATAGTAGTAAAACAAAAAGTTTGTTGGAGAACCTTGAAGAACAATGTAGCATGAGCCTGGTGCTTTTGCACAACTGGTGCATTAAAAAGACTGGTATGTACTGTCATGTCTACACACATGCATATAAAAGACCCCTTGCTGCTTTATCCGTTTATGTAGCCTATGTGATAGTTCTGATGAAAAAGCTCATGGTATTAAATGACAACCTGTTTTAAAATTAAATCTGTCGTCAAACAAATAGTGCATTCCTTGTTTACAGACTGACATCGTACTGGAAGGCTTGTGTGTTTTGATTTTCTCTTTAGAAGTAAAAATCTATACACAGAGATGTTTATTTCATGTAAAATTGTACAAATTTATCACAAAATATCATTCAAAAACGTATACAGTTTTAGGTCATAGACTCCCTGTGACCCCACCCCCAAATGAATACACTATTTATGCCTCTCCCTACCCCCCAATCCTGCTCCTTTCATATACCACTATAAAATCTCTAAGCATCAAAATATTTCTTGCAAGAAATATAAATTAATCTCTATAAATTTACATATAACAGATTCACTAATCATAATCGTCAAAACACTTGTGTCGACCTTTGCATAAATTTACATCTCAGATTCACCAATCATCATCATCAAATCGCTTGTGTCGGCCTTTACGCGTGTGCGTCTTTGGTCCAGGACCAATTCTTAGTCGTTTCATTGAGACACTATGACCGGAAGACCAATCATCATAGTCCCTGTTTGTCTTGTGCGAGGATCGACCATGCGAACGTGAATCCCAGTCTGTCTCATGCGATGACTGCCTGGGACCATCGTGGTAGGACCTGGAACCGTCGTGATCCGATCCAGGTGAAAACGAACCGTCTGGAAGGTCGCGACGACCTGGGTTACTCTGGTTGTCTTCGGTTGTGATCAGGTCGGATATGGCCTTCATGATGGCTCCTTCGGTTCCCGACGTATTCCAGTTGGTGGGACCTGGGTGAGTGACTTTCACCTCTAGCAGCCGATCCAGCTGACTGCGGAGATCCTACAGGCAGAAACATAAAAGAAAGGAATGTTGGCAAACAAATAAAAGAAAGGAATGTTGGCAAACACATAAAAGAAAGGAATGTTGACATAAAATAAAAGAAAGGAATGTTGGTATAAAATAAAATAAAAGAAAGGAATGTTGACAGAAAAATAAAAGGAAGGAACGTTGACAGAACAATAAAAGGAATGTTGAAAGACAAATAAAAAAAGGAATGTTGAAAGAAAAAGAAAAAAAGGAATGTTGATAGGAAAAATAAAAGAAAGGAATGTTGATAGAAAAATAAAGAAAGGAATGTTGGCAGACAAAAGAAAGGAATGTTGGCAGACAATAAAAGAAAGGAATGTTGGCAGACAAATAGAAACAAAAGAAAGGAATGTTGATAGAAAAATAAAAGAAAGGAATGTTGACAGAAAAATAAAAGAAAGGAACGTTAACAGACAAATATAAACACAAAAAGGAATGTTGATAGAAAAATAAAAGAAAGGAACGTTGACAGAAAAATAAAAGAAAGGAATGTTGACAGTAAAATAAAAGAAAGGAATGTTGGCAGAAAATAAAAGAAAGGAATGTTGACAGAAAAATAAAAGAAAGGAATGTTGGTGGGGGGTGGAGACGGGGATTTAGCTCAGTTGGTCGAGTGCTCGCTTGCGGTGCTTGCAATGTAGGATCGAACCACCTCGGTGGATCCATTCATCTGATTTGGATTTTTTCTCGTTCCAACTAGTGCACCACAACTGGACAAAGGCTATGGTATGTGCTTTCCTGTCTCTGGGAAAGTGCATATAAAAGATCCCTTGCTGCATTAGGAAAAATGTAGCAGGTTTTCTTTGATGACTACGAGTCAGAATTACCAAATGTTTGACATCCAATAGCCGATGGTGTTATTAAAACAAACTTTACCGACAGATTTTTCTGAAATTCCACATTTTAAAGGTGCAATCTCAGCGGTGCATGATTAATTAAGCGATGTGCTCTAGTGGTGTCGTTACAACAAAAACAAAACTTCTCTTAGAGACCGACAGTATGTGAGAGAGCAAACTACCTTAACAAGCTGAGCCGTGTTTGGAGAAGCTCTGAAGACGATCCAGTCGTCCACACCAACAATGTCTTGATCCCCGTCCTGAAAGGAAAGAAAGAAATGTTTATGTTTAACGAAATCTCAGTACATTTCGAAAGACGGTCACTTTGTGTCTAACAGTTGCTGTCAAACACCCCCCCCCCCCCACTGCCCCCTTTCCTTTCTCTCCTTTGTATTCCATCTCATTTCTTTCAACTTCTTTCACTGTCCACCTCCACATCCCCGTCCTTGTCTCTCCAACAGCGACAGGTGCTTATCTCTTGTGGCTATCTGTGCCACACACCTGTCATTCCCCATCAGCCACCGGCCTCGGTGGCGTCGTGGCAGGCCATCGGTCTACAGGCTGGTAGGTACTGGGTTCGGATCCCAGTCGAGGCATGGGATTTTTAATCGAGATACCGACTCCAAACCCTGAGTGAGTGCTCCGCAAGGCTCAGTGGGTAGGTGTAAACCACTTGCACCGACCAGTGATCCATAACTGGTTCAACAAAGGCCATGCTTTGTGCTATCCTGCCTGTGGGAAGTGCAAATAAAAGATCCCTTGCTGCCTGTCGTAAAAAGAGTAGCCTATGTGGCGACAGCGGGTTTCCTCTAAAAAAAAAATACAGTGTCAGAATGACCATATGTTTGACGTCCAATAGCCGATGATAAGATAAAAAATCAATGTGCTCTAGCGGCGTCGTTAAATAAAACAAACTTTACTTTCCCCATCAGCATTTAGCTGTGGGCTTAGTCTGACCACTTCGGGGAGTGTTCAGTAGTTACTTCCAGATCTGGCAACGGGGAGTGTTCAGTAGGATTCAGTAGTTACTTCCCAATCTGGCAACTCCTCCTATCTTTCAACTTCTTTCGCTGTCCATCTCCACATCCCAGTCCTTGTCTCTCCAAACCGCTACAGGTACTTGTCTCTTGTAGCTATCTGTGCCACACACCTGCCATTCCCCATCAGCATTTAGCTATGGGCTTAGTCTGATCACTTCAGGGAGTGTTCAGTAGTTATTTCTGGCATTGTTAAGAGGCACTTGTAACCACCTATGCACCCCTACTACCGGCGGTCGTTAGTTAGTGCCATGGGGCCGTCAAACATATTTACCTTTCCAATGGTGATTTCACCACCAAAGAACAGAAGAGGGTATGGTGATACCATTGTACAGTCATGAACATAGATCTGAAAAAGAATAAACAAAAAACAAAAACATTACAAAAATATTTAAGTTTTACTTGTATATAATGGTTGAAAAAAAAAATGAAACCATGCGGACACAAATGTTGAAAAGCACAAAATCACAATCCTGAAGATACTAAGAGTTAGCAGGGCAGTGCTGTTTGTTAAAACTAGGGATGCAGCATTTCAAACCCCTCAGATTTAATCAACAAAGATGTTTTTTTTAAGTTAACTTTTTGATAAAATTCATTACTCTTGTCATTACTATATGGTTTTCTTGACCATAACACTAAATTTAACCCACTTTCTTGCTGGGGAGGGCCCCCATACCCCTCTGTTGACTATGGTTGCATTCAGTTCCCTGGCACAATACCCAAAATTTCTTTCTGGCAGAAACAATGGCAGGGGAGCAATTTCTCTCATGACACCCACCCCCCAAAAAACCCAGAAGAGGCTAATACAGCAGGCCACACTGTACATAATAAAGTTACACACCTTTGCCGTTTTCAGTTTGTGGTAATAAACAATCCACTTTGAGGCAAAGTGAGTCGCGTGGGCGTTCACAGACTTCGGATGGATGTGAGCTTTTCCATCACTTTTTGTATGCAGTGCCACCGTTCTGGAAGAAATTATCGAAGGTACATACTAGCACATTACAGGCACACTCACACAAATCACATGAAATATACACTATGCCTACATTACTCATCAAAGCTTGGTCACTTAAGCTGGGGTTTTTAAACTAGCAATATAGATACAAATTAGATATTTTGGTCTTTATATATATATATATATATATATATATATATATATAATTATATAGCCATTGTAATTCAATTATATATATAAAAATATTGATAACATAGAGCAATGGTTCTAATAATAATACCCCATCCACCCTTCACGTCAACTACATGAGAAACAACAAATCAAGCAAACAAACCCCAAAAAACCCAAACTAAAATCTCAGTTTATACAAATCATTTGGTGTCATAAAAAAACTACATATTTTTTTCCAATTTCAATC
This sequence comes from Gigantopelta aegis, assembly GCF_016097555.1. Lineage (NCBI taxonomy): Eukaryota > Metazoa > Mollusca > Gastropoda > Neomphalida > Peltospiridae > Gigantopelta > Gigantopelta aegis. Next base: position 7,617,609 of record NC_054713.1, on the reverse strand, counting down.
AGTTAAAATATACCCACTCCATTGGTTTTTAATTTTTTGGTCAAATAACAATCATTGGCACAGATTGAAAAGAAAGAAAGAAGTGTTTTATTTAACGACGCACTCAACACATTGTATTTACAGTTATATGGCGTCAGACATATGGTTCAGGACCACACAGATTTTGAGAGGAAACCCGCTGTCGCCACTACATGGGCTACTCTTCCGATTGGCAGCAAGGGATCTTTTATTTGCGCTTCCCACAGGCAGGATAGCACAAACCATGGCCTTTGTTGAACCAGTTATGGATCACTGGTCGGTGCAAGTGGTTTACACCTACCCACTGAGCCTTGCGGAGCACTCACTCAGGGTTTGGAGTCGGTATCTGGATTAAAAATCCCATGCCTCGACTGGGATCCGAACCCAGTACCTACCAGCCTGTAGACCGATGGCCTGCCACGACGCCACCGAGGCCGGTCTGGCACAGATTGATGACATGGCACTATTTAAAACTATCAGCAATTATATAATTTTTTTTTTTTAAAGCTCATCTTCCACAGAACGAGTTATTATTACACATATGGTTAAAAATATCTTGGTACATATCAAAGTGATAAGTCCCACTAGAACGCCAAGTGGGATGTAACATTCAATGTCACACGATGACGTCATTGATTGGTGCACTACAACTTTACAGGAATTCAACGAGTTTAGTAATATAAATTAAGATCGGTTATGGGTAAAACATAAGATATTAAACTATATCCCTCATGAAATAATGTTCATTCTCACTTACTAAAGTTTGTGACAACTGAAAATAATTTCACTCATGAAATAAACATGATACGAAATGGAAGCCCGATTAATATCCTGTAATTATTTTGTTAGCAAATGTAACTACATAATACAGTGAAACCCCTCTAAACCAGACACTCACAGAACCATGTAAAAAGTCTGGTTTTAAGAGGTCTGGTTTAGAGAGGTTCTGTTCTGCATCAATATTTAAAATGGGACTTTGAAAAATGTTCGGTTTTGAGGAAATTCCAGTTTACAGTGTGTCCCGTTTTGAGAGGTTTAACTGATTATATACTCACTTGAATTCCTGATTTGGTTTTGGACATTTGTGGACTTTTGCTACATTTGGGTAAAGTCCGGCACACAAGACAGCCTTCAACAAGCCTTGATTGTCTGAAATATGTTGAAAACAAAAAACATTATGATATGAAACTCAAAATTTATTATTCCAGTACAGACTCTAACCTCCCCTCCCCCCATTTTTTCTGCAATCTAGGTCAATGACGTGTAATTTTTGTGAAATCTCTCAGTGTGGACAGCAGAATTCCCTTGTAACAAAAATCATTTACTGCATGCAGGATGTAGCTCGGTGGTAGAGCACTCGCCTGAGGAAGGAAATGTTTTATTTAACGACGCACTCAACACATTTTGTTTACGGTTATATGGCTTCGGACATATGGTTAAGGACCACACAGATAATGAGAGAGGAAACCTGCTGTCGCCACTTCACGGCTACTCTTTTTCTATTGGCAGCAAGGGATCTTTTATATGCACTATCCCACAGACAGGGTAGTACATACCACGGCCTTTGTTACACCAGTTGTCGAGCATTGGCTGGAATGAGAAATAGCCCAATGGGTCCAACGACGGGGATCGATCCCACACTGACCGCACATCAGCACTTGCCTGAGGTGCGATCGGTTGCAGGATCGATCACCATCAGTGTACTCAGGTGCCAGTGCCTCATGACTTATACATCAAAAGCTGTGGTATGTATTGTCCTGTCTAGAATGAGAAAAGTTTGTTTTGTTTAACAACACCACTAGAGCACATTGATTTATTAATCAGCTATTGGATGTCAAACATTTGGTAATTTTTACATAGTCTTAGAGAGGAAACCCGCTACACAGTTCCATTAGTAGCAAGGGATCTTTTATATGCAGCATCCCACAGACAGGATAGCACATACCACAGCCTTTGATGTACCAGTTGTAGTACACTGGCCGGAACGAGAAATAGCTCAATGGGCCCACTGATGGGGATCAATCCCAGATTGATCGTGCATCAAGCGGTCTACGTCCTGTCCGCATGTCTAGAATGAGAAAGTACATATAAAAGATCTCTTGCTGGTTTATCATTAGGAGTAGTTTACGTACATGGCAGCAAATATCCTCTTTCTCTATCAATGAGATGTCAAAATGACCATATGTTACTCATAACATATATGTAGCCGGGCTCGAACTTAACGGCGGCCGTCGGTGAGATATAGGCGGCCGTCGGTGAGATATAGACTGCCGTTGGTTAGTGGCATTATCAATGGCATTTTCATGCCACTGGATAAAAATTACTGCCGTCGGTAATGCTCCTCATCGAGAGCAAACTGTATAAATGTGTGTGAACATTATCTGCCAGTATTTAACACGGGTGTTTGGGTCCTAGTTGACATATACTGATGGAAAGAAATAAGGGAACACAACTAATTGTATACCAAATTTAATTCACAACTAGCGTTTTAAAGTCTGTATTTCATACCAAGTTGTAATGTGGGATTGAATGTCTGTAGTGTTGAATGTGCTGCCTATATGCTCCCAGTCAACTTCTGACAATATCAATTGATTTTTGATGCAGTCATTATTTCTTGTTGCTATCTGTGTGATCCTTTATTTCTTTCCATCAGTATATACTGAAGGAATGTGACTACATGGGTATAAAAAATCCAAACATTTCAGTCAAGTTTATTTGCTGCAAAAGTCAGTATTAAAAAATTGCCGTCGGCACACTCAAAATTGCCATCGGTGGGTCCTTTTACCGACAGTATATATTTTTTTAATTGCCATGGGTAATAAATTCTTAAGTTTGAGCCCTGATGTCGGTTTCAAATGTTTATCGACATCTCATCACAAAAAATACATTGGCTACTAGGTGTCTAAACAAAGATATCATGACTTAGATAATAAGAGAGTAAAGAAAAGACGTATGGACGATGTCATCATCAACTGACCTGAATAGAGGTTGGAAGAAGGGTCATGAGGCAATTTGGACTTTAGAAAGCCGAGATCATGAAGCAATTCTGCCAACTGTCTCTTCATGTCTCGCAGTAACTGAAATGAATGAATGAATGGATGAATGTTTAACAACAACCCAGCACGAAAAATACATCACATATTGCAGGGCTCGAACTTAATGACAGCACGGACGGTAATTGCCGTTGTTGAGATATAACTTAATGGCGGCACGGACAGTAATTGCCGTTGTTGAGATATAACTTAATGACGGCACGGACGGTAATTGCCGTTGTTGAGATATAACTTAATGACGGCACGGACAGTAATTGCCGTTGTTGAGATATAACTTAATGACGGCACGGACGGTAATTGCCGTTGTTGAGATATAAACTGCTATAGGACAGGATCATCACCGATGGCAACAAGTGCCGTCGGTAAAGCTCCTCAATAATGGCAAACTGTTTTCATCTAATATCCATTATCTGCCAGTATTTAACATTAGTACATTTAAAATATGTCTACATACACCAAAGTAACCTTTCAGTCTTATTTATTTGCTGCAAAAGTCTTCTTTCTTTTTCAATTGCCATGGGCAGGCTTTAAATTGCAGTGAGTGGACCGTTTCACCCATGGCAAATGTGTTTTTAAATTGCTATGGGAGACAAATTCTTAAGTTCGAGCCATGCTATTGGATGTCAAACTATGGTAAATGCAAAAATGTAACTGAAATGAGAAAATATGGACCGAATTTTTTTTTATCAAAAGTGACAAGACCCTAGTTTTTAAACACCATGGCATATTTTTCACTATTAGAGCCATTTTTCAAAATTGAAGTCAGACATTATTTACTAATATATCTTATTGTTAGATTATCCATTTCTGTACATCTGAAGTTTCTGATCATCCCGGTCTTTCTAATACCACAAAATATATTTTTCATATTTTAAAAAACCCAAAAATACTTCTGAGAAGTAACAGTTATAGAGAAGAGCTCTAGTCTGCTTATTATGGGCATTTTCTCATTTTATCGTCACAGATTCTTGTTTTACTGTGTTGATACTTCATCCAAAAGTGTTTTACAGGTTTGTAGATTAGTCCATTTTCATGAGCTGAAACTAGGGTCTGTAACATTAAATGTTAGTCCAGCACATTTTAAACTTAGCTAAACTGTTGTCTAGTCCTATCCTGTTTAAGTGCTAGGATAGGACTAGAGTGTCATTGATAAAAATCACCTGTCAATTTCAAAACGTTCAACAAAAACATTTAAATTTAAAAGAACTGTTAGAAAATGCTACTTACTTTTAAGGTGTTTTCAGACAGAAAGTTTTCCCAGCAGTAGTTTCGGTCATTTCCTGTTGACTGCGACTCTTCCCATCCCTGCAGATAAATATAATGTATTGAAACAAATGCTTTCAAATATATAGCTTATTAGCACTAGCAGTGTTATAATTTTGTAAATTAATACTCCTAAGTGAGTGTTAAAGGTTTGTTTTGTTTAACAACATCACTAGAGCACATTAATTTATCAATCATCGGCTATTGGATGTCAAACATATGGTAATATTGACATGTAGTCCTAGAGAGGAAACACGCTACATTTTTTCATTAGTAGCAACAGATCTTTTATATGCATCATGCCACAGGCAGGATAGCACATACATGTACCATGGCCTGTGATATACCAGTCATGGATCAGTGGCTGGAACGAGAAATAGCCCAATGGGCCACAGACAGGATAGCACATACATGTACCATGGCCTGTGATATACCAGTCATGGAGCACTGGCTGGAACGAGAAATAGCCCAATGGGCCACAGACAGGAATCGATCCTAGATTGATCACGCATCAAGCAAGCTCTTTATCACTAGGCTATGCCCCGCCCCACTTTGATAAATTTATAGAAAGAAAAAAAAGAAAACAGAAAAATCTTGGAATAGGAAAAAACAACAAGAAGTCATTGTAATTTTTAAGAGGTGAATCTAGGAATATGCACCGAGAGACTGTGACCTGTGGCAATATGAATTTTTTAATAATCAATTCTCACAGCTCATATCCTGTACATTATTCAGTCCCACCCCTTATCATGGATCTTGTTTTGTTTAAGAGTCGGATCCGTTAGCGACAAATATGAATGGTTTTATCTACAAATGTTAATAAATCCAGTTTTAAAAAAACAAACACACGATCACTTTTCTATATAATCTTAATTAAAACTGACTGATGCTACAAGCTGGTAAGAATTGCCATAAATCATATATTCAAAATGTACCAGTCAGATCTGTTAAACAGTTGTAAAACAGATATGACAAGAAATAAGAAAAAAGTTAACCAATTTTGTATACCTGGATGTATTCCAGACAATAAAAAAATAAAAATTGTATACAACGGTTAGGTTTATTGTTTGTTTTACATCAATCTCAGAAATACGACAGCAATTAGTATATTAAAATAAAAAAAGTTTTTCTTGTATCGGTTTCAAAAAATAGTGTGCATCTTGTTGTACTTAGCCAGTCAGATGTGAAGCTATTATCCATCCCATCATTCTATGAAATTAAAAAAAAAAATTCAATTTGGTTTGATGAAAAGTAAAAGTGTTTTGGAAATAACATAAAAATACTTTTTTGTGTGCAATTTACAAATCAATTGGCTCAGAAATAAATAAGTTATAGTAAATTCCATAGCATGAAAAAAAGGCATTCTCTGTGGGACAGACTATAGGTCCAAGTTATAAGGTGAAGTCACTTCTCTCTGCAACTTTGAGAGGACGAAGTTTTCAACAGTAGGGAGACTTTATTTTTGTATTTAATTCTGTAACTTTTTTTTTTTAAATATGACAAAAATCAGTTACATTAACCCAATATTATTTTTAAATTTCTACATGTTTATTTACAATTTGTTACAATTACATGAACTTATAAAGGATTTTAATTGTCATGTTCGCTGGAATAAACCTAATTTGTTTTAAGTTTTACCTTTAATATCAATTTAATATCTGTTTTCTTTATATACATATAAAATTGATAAACCCCAGCATATTTATATCAATTTTGTCATCTAAATCTAAACAGTTAGTTATTATTTTTCGTGATAACTGGTCATGGATTTGAAAATTATTTATCACATCCGTCGAGCCCAACCAATCAATTTCTGATTATATTTCATTTCATTTCAACTTATTTTCATTCTTATATCCAATTAAGGTTCAAGCACGCTGTTCAGGCACACACATCAGCTATCTGGGCTGCCTGTCCAGGACAGTGGGTTAGTTATTAGTTGTTAGTGGTTAGTGAGAGAGAAGAGGGTGTAGTGGCCTTACATCTACCCATCGAGTTGTTAAAACTTGGTCTGGGTGGGAGCCGGTACCAGGCTGCGAACCCAGTACCTACCAGTCTGATGTCTGATGGCTTAACCACATCACCAGCGAGGCTGGTTTCTGATTATATGTCAATCACTGAAACACCATTAGTACCTGGAAAGCGTTCACCAACATCAGATGATCGCTCATTGAGTTCTCAGACAGCCGTTTCCTGGCACGATCAGCGTCCGATTCTTTACCCTGGAACATTGGAAGACAGAGAAGAAAGGAATGACACCCCAGCACACTGTTTTAGATAAAAAGGTTAGCTTTACAACACCTTAGAACATTGTTTGATCAACAGAAAAAGAAAAAGAAAGAAATGTTTTATTTAACGACGCACTCAACACATTTTATTTATGGTTATATGGCATCAGACATATGGTTAAGGACCACACAGATATTGTGAGAGGAAATCCACTGTTGCCACTTCATGGCCTACTCTTTTCGATTAGCAGCAAGGGATCTTTTATATGCATCATTCCACAGATAGGGTAGTACATACCACGGCCTTTGATATACCAGTCGTGGTGCACTGGCTGGAACGAGAAATAGCCCAATAGGCCCACCGACGGGGATCGATCCCACACCGACCACGCATCAAGTGAGTGCCTTACCACTGGGCTACGTCCCGCCCCTGTGATCAGCAGTTACAGTGGGCCGATTTTACAAAGCTTGTTTTAGTTTTACATGCATGTAATTACATAATAATACCTGCATTTAAGAAAAACAGTATTCGTAAAGTTGGACCAGTGTCTTAACGACGTGAAAAAGAAATGTTTGTTTAATTTTTTTTTTTTTTTTTTTTAACAACACCACTAGAGCATACTGATTAATTAATCGGCTATTGGATGTCAAGCATTTGGTAATACTGACTCTGTAGTCATCAGAGGAAACCCACTACATTTTTCTTAATGCAGCAAGGGATCTTTTATATGCACTTTCCCACAGACAGGAAAGCACATACTACGGCCTTTGTCGTACTGTGGTGCACTAGTTGCAACGAGAAAAAGCCTAATAAGTTGAATGGATCCACCAAGGTGGTTTGATCTTGCGATGCAAGCACCTCAAACGAGTACTCAACCGACTGAGCTAAATCCCACCCAAATGTTTGTTTAATAAACTTATTTTAGCCCTGCTAGCTGCCATGAGTTTCAATCAAGTAGTTTAGTTCGGTCACAAAATTAACACGGTATCAGTCACTTCACTCTTCACAAGTTATCATATTAACACATTTAATTTAAAGGCATATTGTCACAGACCACTGACCTATTTAATGGTCTAACAAAGTATTACCTGAACAAAAATAATTTGATTTGTCCCTAAATGAACTTTATTCAACCATCTTCATAACCACCATACTCCATTTATTAATGACATTTTGTAAAAAATAATTGAATTATGGCAATGGTCCATAATTCAAAAACTAATAATTGCCGAGAGGGTTGACATGGATTTCACTCCATCATGGTTCAGTTAAGGTGATGCGATAGCTAGATTTGGTTTCCAATTTTTATTTATTATCCAATTTTAGAGAAATAAGGTCCTTAAATCCATGACAGTATGCCTTTAAGGGTGTTCAGCGGCATGCTCCCTGAGAAAAATTTGATTTTTAGATGTTCAAATACAGCATTTCCAGCCTTCTGAGCATAAAACAGGCCTTGTAACCGTGGAATCATCTACTTACAAGTGGGATGATGAACGCATCTTTGAAGCTGAGACTGGCAGCGACCGTGAGGATGGGGTCGAGACAACAGAACATTGCCCCAAACAGAATCATCTTCCCCGTCTGAGGGTCGACCGGCATCCGCGCCAGGTGGTAACCCAGGGGTAGCAGGTTCTCGTCCCGGTCCAGGGCATTCTGGCAAACATACAGGTTCCAAATATATAATACCCCTTATCACCCAAAAACATTCTACAAACATACAGGTACCAAAAAGAAAATCTGGTAAACCCTTTAGCACCGAAAAATATTCTAGAAACATACAGGTACCAAATACAACACCTGGTTAACCCTTAACCACCCAAACACATTTTAGAAATATACAGGTACCAAATACAATACTTGATTAACCCCTTACCACCGCAAAATATTCTAGAAACATACAGGTACCAAATACAAAACATGATTAACCCCTAACCCCACAAAAAATATTCTGAAAACATACAATCACAAATTAACCTAGAGGTAGCATGTTCTTGTTCCTGTATAGGACATTCTGGAAACAAATAGATAATTTAAACCAAATACCAGGTTAACCCTTTATCATCGAAAAACATATTGTGGAGACATACCATTAGCAAATATAATTGTGTATTAATTTGTCATTAAGCCAAAACATTCTGAAGACATACAGGTAACAAATACAATCAAAGATTAACCCTTTATTACCCCAAAATCATGTTTAAACATACAGAGTGACTGCAACTTTACCAAGTTTTGTAAGGTGACGATGGCTCGTTCCAGGGATTCCATGGATGGTGGCTGCATTGCTTTAGAAACAAATGGAGTGATCTTCCCCAGCTTGAGCAGCTGAAAAACACAAGACAACAGATTGGTGAAATGTTAGGTTAAGTTTTTATAAAAAGAGAAAACTATTGGAGTTTTCATTATTATTTAGTCAAATTGTTGTGTTTAATATAAAAGAAAAATGTATTAGTTTGGGGTATTCCAGCCATCAGTGTACCATAGTTGGATAGGGAGCCATTTAGAAAAAACTCTTTTTGTTCTGTTTGATATATAATTTGTTATCCAATTAGATAACTGACCTGTAGTACATTAATTCTCTAGCGTATAACTTAAACCTTTGTGCCAGACTCTGTCAAACTCTTTGGAGAAATCACTGAAAACTGCACCGAAATACTCCTTATTACAGGCCTCCGAGAATTGAAAATCTACACGACCCATTTATGGGTTACTCAGAAATAAATCCAGGTAACCCATTTTCTTCTTGCATAACCCGTTACATTTCTTTCTTGCATAACCCGTTATATCCATGTAAATGTTGCTCGAAATTTTGCATGAACCAAAAATAGGTTATGCAAAATTAGATTTGCGCGAGCAACGTGTGAACGAAACGACCGTTCTTGAAATTTTCAAAGGTCTGTTGTTATCATGTGATTCACATATCTGTACAGTCATATTAACTGATACATTTCATTCATTTCTACTTATTTTCGTGCTCATATCCAATTAAGGTTCAAACACACTGTCTTGAGCACACACTTCAGCTATCTGGGCTGTCTGTCCAGGACAGTGGGTTAGTAGTTAGATGTTAGTGAGAGAGAAGAGGGTGTAGTGGTTGTACACCTACCCACGGAGTCGTTAAAACTCGCTCTGGGTGGGAGCCGGTACCGGGCTGCGAACCATGTACCTACCAGCCGTACATGTATGTCCGATGGCTTAACCACGCACTACTGAGGTTGGTTAACTGATACAAAGTGTTGTGGTTAGGGTGGGAGGACACACTGATATTTACAATGTTTAATGGGTACTGCTAAAATCTGGAACTGTTCTCTGAAATGGTCAGATTAAGCCCATAACTAAAGCTGATGGGAAATGGCAGGTGTATGGCACAGATGGAAAACAGGAGACCAGCACCTGCTGTGGTTGGAGAGACAAGAACTGGGATGTGGAAGTGGACAGCGAACAAAATGAAAGTTAGGAGTTGTAGATGGGGAAACAAGAAAAAATTCAAAGAAAAGAAAGGAAAGGTGGTAGTGGGATTTAAAGTTTTTATTTCTTTTTTTTAACATTTTCATCTCAGAACAAGCCAAAGAAATAGGTCACAGTGACCTGCATGCTATGTGACATATTTACACGTCGTGCTGACCTGCATGGTCTGTGACACATACTTACTTTGATCTGTAAACACAGCTCCTCCAGTCTCGTTCTCAAAATCTCGGGCAGGAGGTAGTCTTGGAAGCCATTCCACTGTAGGCTGGTGTACAGGTGATAGCATTTACCGGCCTGAACTCTGTGATAACAATGACAGTTGTTATTATTAATAATTATAGTATCAGGCCTTCTAGAATACGGTGGTCCGAGGCCAGTGAGTTTTACACTCAGATCACAAAAGAATGCATTTACCTGATCCCGATGGCAAGTAATAAAAAAAGACAGAAAAGAATAATAAAAAAATAAATAAATAAAAAACCCAAACAAAATACCCCCCACCCCCCCAAAAAAATTTCAAACGAATTGCTACTTTCGATTTGTCGCCATATTTGCTCCAGTTAGCCGGGTTAATATAACAATGTGAAACAGCAGATTAATTAATGTCAACTGTAATCGAACATCAAGTCTATCTTTAAATTTTACCACTATTCGCCAAAACGACGAGAACTGACACAGATTGCCCACGTATTAGAAGAGGATTTGGCACACTTTAGCAGTGTGAAGCAGATACGTCACAATTATAAATATATTCCTATTTTGATTGCTAAATTTGTACGTAACCGCTTTACGCTGTTCCATGTATTGCTCTTACAAAACACGATTTTCCGCCATTTCCTTTGTGTAAAGTGTAACACTGTTATCGTGGGAGGTGTTTGTAATCAACATCGAAACTGTCAAAACGATGTACACCTATGAAATAATCATGCTACTAACCTTTTCAGGAAACCTGCTGCCACTACAAATGCTACTTCTACCAAACACAAAAAGAGCAAGGGATCTTTTATATACACCTTCCCATAGACAAGACAGTACATACCACAACTTTAGATATAGTCATGGGATACTGGTTGGAGCAACTGCAGAACTACTGCACCTAGGCAGAATGGGGGGGGGGGGGGGGGGAGAGGGGATCTACATGCAAAAACTTAAATGAAACTTGTATATTAGTAATGAATGCACTTCAAAATAAGTGAAAAAACCCATGAACGTGAGCGTCCAGACACCTCAAACCCACCTCCCTGGATCCACGCCAAGTACCAAGGGACAGATTTTAACATGACTGACACACTAACCTGCCTGCCCTGCCCTTCCTCTGTTTGGAGTTCGCCTTGGAAACCCACTTCGACTCCAGAGTACTCAAGTTGTTCTGTGGCTGAAAGTCCTTCACCTTGATCTTACCGCAATCAATCACGAAAACCACGTCGTCTATGGTGATACTGATATAAACAAAAACAAAAAAAGTAAGAAAGTTGTATAATCTGACATTATATTTCCAAAAGTCAGTTAGTTAAAGTTTGTTTTGTTTAACGACACCACTAGAACACATTGATTTATTAATCATCGGCTTTTGGATGTCAAACATATGGTAATTTTGACAGTCATATAGAGGAAACCCGCTACATTTTTCCATTAGTAGCAAGGGATCTTTTATATGCACTTTCCCACAGACAGGAAAGCACATACCACGGCTTTTGACCAGTAATGGTACACTGGTTCGAACGAGAAAAAACTCAATCAGTTCCCAAAGTCAGAGTCATTCGCATAAGTTAAAATTTACAAACTTCCCCAAAACATGAAATAATGAAAACTTTATCTACATTTATACTTACACTATATTTAGGTGGTGTTCCCACTGACAGAAGTGTGCAATAAATATGTATAACCGCACACCTTTAAACCCTACCTCTCACCGAGCCAAACTTCTTTATCACAGTTATGCAATTACACTTAGGGATGTGTTATAAGTCAGCTACAAAGCTACCAAAATTATTATTAAACTGTTATCACAATAAAGATGAAATATTGTTTTCTTGTTTATTTTCAAATCAGTTAAAGTTACCACATAAACTAACTCATGTTATGCATGACTGTTTGCACATGATCAATGTTTTGACTGACAGCAGACAGACACTTACGCTGTTGCACCAGAGACTATCTGCTGTCAATTAAAACATTGAACGTGTGCAGATGATCATACATACCACAGGTACGTTTATGTGGTAACTTAACCGATTCGGAAATAAACATATAAAAACAATATATATCTTTATTATCTACAGAAACCATAAAAGTGATATCCGGTGAAAAGTAATATTTTCACTGTATTTTAGCTACAGTGAAAATATAGAAATTGTATTTACTTTTTTGTAAAAGTTCATGATTAAATTATCTCCCTTTGTGTAGTTTCTTCGTATTTAAGTTTGATGATTACCAAATGCATCTGATCATATTTGAAAACTAAAAAAATGTAATTTAAACAACTGTACCTATAAAAAAGGAGTACCGGTATAGAGTGCATTTACAATAAAATATCTAAAACGAATTGAATACGAAGCTAAATAATGATGACACAATGTTCCGTCATTGAGCGCAAGTTAAAATTTAATGGCGTTCAATTCGTTTTGCTTTTTCGAGGATCGCTTTCTCAGGTATGTTTGCACAGCAATATTATTAAATAAATAATTCAGTAATTAAATAAAGATAATTTTTATTCAAATTTCTTTTTAAAATTCTATGGTCAAATAAAAATTTTGGAAAAGTTCCATCAGAAGAAATATATCATGACGTTACGTGTTTTCGATAGGATAAGCAAAAAATATTAACAAAAGGTGAAAGATATTGTAAAAAATTGGGAAAAATGTATATAATAAATAGACCATTCCATGGTGTTTTTTTAAATATGATTTGTATGTCAACTCGTGATGTGTGAAAATCATATTTTCACTCATTGCTTCGCTATTCGTGAAAATATGGTTTTCACACATCATGAGTTGACCTAAAAATTGTATTCGAAAACACCCCATGAAACAGCCTCTATATAGTGATACAGTTTAATAATAATTTTGGTAACATTGTACAAACAACACTAAAAAAATCCAAACAAACTACTTTAAGTATTAGCCAGAGTACTTTGAGTATTTTATAGCTTACAAAACTTTCTAGTTTTACATTAAGTCAACAACTCTCAACCCACCCCTCCTGAATGGTCAAGTCTCAACAGATGACTTTTGTGTTCTAAAACATTTTCGACTTGATCTCAACGATTACTGTGAAAAATAAAAACCACACTTTATGCTAACAATAACATTGATAATTGACCTAGTTTCCGCGATATTGGTTGCTATGATGATCTTCCTCACGCCCGGTGGAGGTCTCTCAAACACCTGTTTTTGATTCACTGTCGGCATTAAGGAATGTAGAGGAATGATCCGAAAATTATCTGCAAAACAATAATTAATATTTGTAATATGAAAAGTTAATTTTCAAAATGCAACATATGCCGATTTCCAAATTTTTATCTTAGCATTGAAGGTATACTAATGTTAACAATAGGACAAATGAGTTTCAGTCAAAACGATATCTATGATTATACACTTCGTCATGTTTCAACAAAAACATGTTTTTCTCAAAATTATTGAAATAGATACATCACACTTTGGAAATGAACTCTTTATAAATAAGATGACTGTTTTGAAATCAGATATGCTGGAATACTGGAAAGAGAAAATTATAAAGTTTTCTTCTACTTTTACCAACAATTAATTCAAAACTTCATTGATTTATCCAGGTGTTATGTAGGTCCGAACATAGACCTCTTCCCCAAAGAAAGTGGCATAGAAAATTCCCAATTTCTATACTAGAAAGAAAGAAAGAAATGTTTTATTTAGTGACGCACTCAACACATTTTATTTACAGTTGTATGGTGTCAGACATACGGTTAAGGACCACACAGATATTGAGAGAGGAAACCTGCTGTCGCCACTTCATGAGCTACTCATTTCGATTAGCAGCAAGGGATCTTTTATATGCATCATCCCACAGACAGGGTAGTACATACCATGACCATTGATATACCTGTCATGGTGCACTGGCTGGAACGGAAATAACCCAATGGGCCCACCGACGAGGATCGATCCCACACTGACGGCGCATCGAGCAAGCGCCTTACCTATGTATGTTCTAATAAATTAATTTAACAGTGGTGTACTGCATCATTCAGTGGTATGAAAACAGGTCCCAAGTATGATTTACTCACGCTAATTTTCACAATCCCATCAGACAAGGGACTAATTTTTTCCCCCATAAAACGTTGAAACTAAAATTCTTTAAAATAATTAAATTAGTTCATTTTTCACCATCTTCCAATGTTTGTGACAGTTATTTTGCTAATTTTCATGTTTGCTATAAATGAAACTATGCTGCAAACTCAAATTATCTGGGTATAACTATAGTTTATTTTCACAAAAACATATTGTTAGTATGCTATTGTATAACTAAAGTAAATCATAGTAAATAGACAATAATATATAATGTAAAACTAAACATAAATAAAAAATAGAGAAAATTGTAGATGTTGCTACTTCAATGTCATATTATAAGTTTGCTGTCCTTGTAAAGTTTCGGACCAAGAGAGCCCTATTAATGATCAACGTTACATATTAAATATACTAAACCCCAGGAGAAATGCAAACATGATTTTAAGCTGATTTACTATCACACTTACTAGAGTGAAACATTCGCTCGCTGGTTAACTGCTTGTTCAGCTTGCTGATTTCTGCCCAGCCAGGCACGAACACAAGAATAGCTCCCTCCTGAAACATGCAAAGAGCAAAAAATCATTTCAAAATTTCAGGAAAATACATAAAGTTTGTTTTGTTTAACAACACCACTAGAGCACATTGTTTTATTAATCATCGACTATTGGATGTCAAACAATTGGTAATTCCAAGTCTTAGAGAGGAAACCTGCTACATTTTTTCAATAGTAGCAAGTGAACTTTTATGTGTACCATTCCACACAGGATAGCACATACCACAGCCTTTGATATACCAGTCATGGTGCACTGACTGGAATGAGAAATAACTCAATGAGCCCACCATTGGGGATCGATCCCAGACTGACTGTACATCAAGCGAGTGCTTTATCACTAGGCTATGTCCATTTCATTTCAACTTATTTTCGTGCTTATATCCAATTATTTACCGGCCTCGGTGGCGTCGTGGTTAGGCCATCGGTCTACAGGCTGACAGGTACTGGGTTCGGATCCCAGTCGAGGCATGGGATTTTTAATCCAGATACCGACTCCAAACCCTGAGTGAGTGCTCCGCAAGACTCAATGGGTAGGTGTAAACCACTTGCACTGACCAGTGATCCATAACTGGTTCAACAAAGGCCATGGTTTGTGCTATCCTGCCTGTGGGAAGCGCAAATAAAAGATCCCTTGCTGCTAATCGGAAAGAGTAGCTCATGTAGTGGCGACAGCTGGTTTCCTCTCAAAATCTGCGTGGTCCTTAACCATATGTCTGACGCCATATAACCGTAAATAAAATGTATTGAGTATGTCGTTAAATAAAACATTTCTTTCTTTCTTTATATCCGATTAAGATTCCAACATGCTATCCTGGGCACACACATCAGCTATCTGGTCTGTCTGTCCAGGACAGTGGGTTAGTTGTTAGTTGGTTAGTTGTTAGTGAGAGAGAAGAGAGTGTAGTGACCTTACACCTACCCATTGAGCCCTTAAAAACTCGCTTTGGGTGGGAGCCGTTACCGGGCTGTGAACCCTGTACCTACCAGCCTGTAGTCCGATGGCTTAACCACTGCACCACCGAGGCCGGTGGCTATGACCTGCCCCATTATTTATGAAGCCTACTCACCCCATCTTTGAGACAGATATGCCGGATGAGAGCAGCTATAAGGTCAAGGTCAACCTTACTGAAGTCCATCACCTGTAAAGCTCTTATTGTCGAGTCGGAGTAACTGTAAAACAGAGTAAAGGAAAGGAAGGTTTATCCAGGGCTTCTAGAATTTCTATAAAATCCACTAGCCATGGGATCAGTGATTTATAAAATCCACTAGCCATGGGATCAGTGATTTATAAAATCCACTAGCCATGGGATCAGTGATTTATAAAATCCACTAGCCATGGGATCAGTGATTTATAAAATCCACTAGCCATGGGATCAGTGATTTATAAAATCCACTAGCCATGGGATCAGTGATTTATAAAATCCACTAGCCATGGGATCAGTGATTTAAAACATTTAATAGCCACAATTAAAAATTCACTAGCCCTACTTTTCTTTAAGTTAATAAAATTGTACTAAAAAATCAGATATCATGTCACCTAAAGAGGGAGAAAGAGCTTAAAACACTAACATCAGAGGGTTGGAGTCGGGTAAGTAAATCCATATTTACAAAATAGACAACTGCAACATTTGGCTTTTTTTCCCCTTTTTTTCCACTAGCAGTTGGGCATGGCAATAGTAGTTATTTACTAGCCCAACATTGAATGTCACCAGCCATGGGAGTGGGGCTACCATAATCTAGAGGCCCTGGTTTATCGGTCATGATATGATAATGACAGTGTTTGTTTGAAGTCAGTGAGAGAAGTTTTCCAGTGTCCAATTTATATAAATAATCAACAATGGTTTTGCCTAGTTTGTCTCTGTTTTGTATCTATTTGTATATATATTGCTGTACAATATATAACTATTATTGTTTGTAATATATTTCTTTATTACGTAAATACATTTTTGTATGCCAATCCAGAAATAAATATTAAGAACTGTATTTTCATTGATTTCAACTTATTTCCGTGCTTATATCCAATTAAGGTTCAAGCACGCTGTTCTGGGTACACATCTCAGCTATCTGGGCTGTCTGTCCAGAACAGTAGGTTAGTGGTTAGATGTTAGTCAGAGAGAAGAGAGTTTAGTGGTCTTACATCTACCGATTAATTCATTAAAACTTGCTCTGGGGTGGGAGCCAGTACCGGGCTGAGAACTCAGTACCTACCAGTCTTATGGCCGTTGGCTTAACCACGACACCACTGAAGTCGGTAAAATTATATTTTTAAAGACAACTCAGCATATTTTAAACTATGATTATTTGCTGTCAACCCCAAACCCTCATGCATCTGAGTACTAGCTGTGAGGGGAAAGAAACTTACAGTAGCTTTTCTTTCATTCCTATAAATATACAAACCTTTGTTACTATAAATATTCAAACTCTTGTTACTATAAATATACTAACTCTTGTTACTATAAATATACTAACTCTCGTTACTATAAATATACAAACTCTTGTTACTATAAATATACTAACTCTTGTTACTATAAATATACAAACTCTTGTTACTATAAATATACTAACTCTTGTTACTATAAATATTCAAACTCTTGTTACTATAAATATTCAAACTCTTGTTACTATAAATATACAAACCTTTGTTACTATAAATATACAAAAACTCTTGTTACTATAAATATACAAACTCTTGTTACTATAAATATACAAACTCTTGTTACTATAAATATACTAACTCTTGTTACTATAAATATACTAACTCTTGTTACTATAAATATACTAACTCTTGTTACTATAAATATTCAAACTCTTGTTACTATAAATATACTAACTCTTGTTACTATAAATATACTAACTCTTGTTACTATAAATATACAAACTCTTGTTACTATAAATATACTAACTCTTGTTACTATAAATATTCAAACTCTTGTTACTATAAATATACAAACCTTTGTTACTATAAATATTCAAACTCTTGTTACTATAAATATACAAACTCTTGTTACTATAAATATTCAAACTCTTGTTACTATAAATATACAAACTCTTGTTACTATAAATATACTAACTCTTGTTACTATAAATATACAAACTCTTGTTACTATAAATATACTAACTCTTGTTACTATAAATATTCAAACTCTTGTTACTATAAATATACAAACTCTTGTTACTATAAATATACAAACTCTTGTTACTATAAATATACAAACTCTTGTTACTATAAATATACAAACTCTTGTTACTATAAATATACTAACTCTTGTTACTATAAATATACAAACTCTTGTTACTATAAATATACTAACTCTTGTTACTATAAATATTCAAACTCTTGTTACTATAAATATACAAACTCTTGTTACTATAAATATACAAACTCTTGTTACTATAAATATACAAACCTTTGTTACTATAAATATTCAAACTCTTGTTACTATAAATATACAAACTCTTGTTACTATAAATATACAAACTCTTGTTACTATAAATATACTAACTCTTGTTACTATAAATATACTAACTCTTGTTACTATAAATATACTAACTCTTGTTACTATAAATATTCAAACTCTTGTTACTATAAATATACTAACTCTTGTTACTATAAATATTCAAACTCTTGTTACTATAAATATACAAACCTTTGTTACTATAAATATTCAAACTCTTGTTACTATAAATATACAAACTCTTGTTACTATAAATATACAAACTCTTGTTACTATAAATATTCAAACTCTTGTTACTATAAATATTCAAACTCTTGTTACTATAAATATACAAACTCTTGTTACTATAAATATACTAACTCTTGTTACTATAAATATACTAACTCTTGTTACTATAAATATACAAACTCTTGTTACTATAAATATACAAACTCTTGTTACTATAAATATACAAACTCTTGTTACTATAAATATACTAACTCTTGTTACTATAAATATACTAACTCTTGTTACTATAAATATTCAAACTCTTGTTACTATAAATATACAAACCTTTGTTACTATAAATATACAAACTCTTGTTACTATAAATATACAAACTCTTGTTACTATAAATATACAAACTCTTGTTATAATAAATATACAAACTCTTGTTATAATAAATATACAAACTCTCGTTACTATAAATATACAAACTCTCGTTACTATAAATATACAAACTCTTGTTACTATAAATATACAAACCTTTGTTACTATAAATATACAAACTCTTGTTACTATAAATATACAAACTCTTGTTACTATAAATATACTAACTCTTGTTACTATAAATATTCAAACTCTTGTTACTATAAATATTCAAACTCTTGTTACTATAAATATACAAACTCTTGTTACTATAAATATACAAACTCTTGTTACTATAAATATACTAACTCTTGTTACTATAAATATACAAACTCTTGTTACTATAAATATACTAACTCTTGTTACTATAAATATACAAACTCTTGTTACTATAAATATACAAACTCTTGTTACTATAAATATACAAACTCTTGTTACTATAAATATACTAACTCTTGTTACTATAAATATACTAACTCTTGTTACTATAAATATACAAACTCTTGTTACTATAAATATACAAACTCTTGTTACTATAAATATACAAACTCTTGTTACTATAAATATACAAACTCTTGTTACTATAAATATACTAACTCTTGTTACTATAAATATACAAACTCTTGTTACTATAAATATACAAACTCTTGTTACTATAAATATACTAACTCTTGTTACTATAAATATACAAACTCTTGTTACTATAACTATACAAACTCTTGTTACTATAAATATACTAACTCTTGTTACTATAAATATACAAACTCTTGTTACTATAAATATACTAACTCTTGTTACTATAAATATTCAAACTCTTGTTACTATAAATATACAAACTCTTGTTACTATAAATATACAAACTCTTGTTACTATAAATATACTAACTCTTGTTACTATAAATATACAAACTCTTGTTACTATAAATATATGAATTCTCGTTAATATAAATATATGAACTCTCGTTAATATAAATATACAAACTCTCATTAATATAACTATACTAACTCTTGTCACTGTTAAATTAACTCTTGTTACTATAACTATATTAACTGTCATATACTATACAAAATTTAAATTTTAAAATACTAACTCTCCTTTTAGATTTCGACACCAGACTTCATAGTTCCACTGTTCCTCATCTCTCTCTTGGTTGTATTCACCGCGGTTATGACGCTGATGATGTTGACGACGTTGTGGCCGTTTCTCACTCTGTGGAGTATACCTACAACATAACAACACAGAAATAGTTAGGGTTGTCTCCCTTCATTACCTGCAGGTAGGTTATTTTGATTTATTTATTTCATTTCAACTTATTTTCGTGCTTATATCCAATTAAGGTTCAAGCACGCTGTCTTGGGCACACACCTCAGCTATCTGGGCTCTGTCCAGGACAGTGGGTTAGTTGTTAATTGTTAGTTGTTAGTGAGAGAGAAGAGGGTGTAGTGGTCTTACACCTACCCATTGAGCCCTTAAGAACTCGCTCTGGGATGGAGCCGGTACCCAGCTGTGAACCCTGTACATACCAGCCTTATTTCTGATGGCTTAACCACGACACCACCACGGCCGATTATTTTTATTTAACAGAAAGGAGATCTCACTGACTACCGAAACCACTAGAGCACATTGATTAATTGATCACCAGCTATTTGGATGTCAAACATTTGGTGATGGTGATATATCGTCTTCAGAGGAAACCCACTACACTTTTCCATTATTAGCACAAGATCCATTATTTCCACAGACAGGACAGCACATATCACAGCCTTAGATATACTAGGGCATTGGTTTGGAGGGGAGAAAAAACAATGGGTCCACCCAAGATGTTTGACCCTACAACTCAATCACCTCAGGTGAGTACTCTACCCACTGAGCTAAATCCCGCCCACTGGTCTAGTTTAACCTTCTGAGAGATATCTCGCCCGACGTCACGTCAGTCGACATACTGTACACTGCATACAGTGCACTCCCCAATTCATATTTCCCGCCATTTTGCACATGACACTCACCGGAAACAGAAATATAATAAAAGAAAAAAGATTTTTTTCAAAATGGTGGCTTTTGTTTTGATTTTTTCAATTGAAAATACCTTGAAATTTCGAGTTCAAAAAGTGGTTTTCGGCAAGTATTTTCGCTTGACAACAATGGCGGTACGTCACGGTCATTTTCAGGGATCGATAGCTGATTGTGACAGCTAATTTGATAATAAATTTGATCGTTTTACCAACAACGAAAATTACCAAATATTGCAATATGAATCATAGTTCGGGTTTAAAAAAAAATTCTGGTCAGAAAACCACTGTTATCGGGAATAATAATAATGGGCAACATACTTCAGAAGTTCAACAACATCTTCTAGGAGGTATTCCTCGACGGGAAACGTGTAGCCGGGGATATTCAGCATCGGAGAGTTGACTGAAAAACAGATGGGAATGTTACATAATGTTGCAGCAAAATCATGTGTTTTCGTCAAAATGACGTAAAAGGATATGGAGCATTATAAAACAGAACTTTTAATTTTTGTAACATCTGAGAAGATTTTAAACTATGATTCTTTGTTATCTAATATACAGTTATTTCGCTATTTGTCCAAAAAGGAGAGAAGGCAATATATTGCTATCATAAAGACTACTCCTACTGACACAAGCAGAACACTAAATCTTTGACATGCATTTTTCCACAGACAGTTGTGGGGAACTGGTTGGAATGGGAAAACACCTGAGTCCACCAAGGGAGATCCAACCTACGACTCATCACATACTAGGCTACTTTCTGTCCTCCTAATAACTATCGTACATATTCCTTAATTTTTTTTTTTTTTTATGAATTTGTTTTCTTCTCTAGAAATACATGTGACTTACAAAAATATTTTGAAAACATTTCTGCATTGAGAGTGGCACTCATCAAGATGACCTTGAGATCTGGTCTACGTGGCAACAGATCCTTTAGAATGATCATGAGGAAATCTGACTGCAAGTCCCGTTCATGGATTTCATCCAAGATAACATGAGTTGCTCTTTTCAAATACCTAAATGTAATAAAAGAAATAGATAGAAGTTAAAATCACACTAATTGTGTAACAAACATTTAGATGTCTACCACAGAAAAAGAGCCACTGGCAACAGAAAGGGAAACGAGGAAACAATATAATATATACTCTTCAAAATAATAAGAATTTACAATTGCCAAAATTGTATGGTATATTAGCTGTGGGAAATGGTTATATGATAATAGTGAATTAATTGGGCAAACATTACAACCAGTAGTTCAGTATTACAGTAAGTTTTATGACCAGCAAAGATCTTGAAATATGATTGGGGTCAGAAGTGAAATTTGAAGTTGATGTTTTTTTATCAGTAAATCGCAAATTCAAACAATAAAAATGACTAAATACAAAACTATAACAACTGTATGATCAACAGAATGAAAAAGATTGACAGAAATAATATTCCACAGTGATTAATGGACCTTCCTGGAAATTGTCAAAATCGAGAATGACACCCCCTGCACGTGTACGGGGCAACTGCTTGATGCATGTGCAAACCATGGAATTTACTAGGATGTCTGTGGTCAAAACGTATGTTCACTCTAATAGTTGATATTGACATTAATATTTCAGGTTCCCCTACGTTTTTTGAAGAGTGTATATAAGAAGCATTCTGAGAATCTCCTACTAGGCCCCACAAATTTCCATATCTTCTATGGTCAAGGAACATAACACTGTTAAAAATTAGCAAATCGCCATGAAGAAGAAGTTTGTTTTGTTTAATGACACCACTAGAGCACATTAATTTATTAATCATCGGCTATTGGAAGAAAATGGTTTATTTAACGATGCACTCAACACATTTTATTTACGGTTATATGACGTCGGACATATGGTTAAGGACCACACAAATACTGAGGGAGGAAACTCACTGTCGCCACTTCATGGTCTACTCTTTTCAATTAGCAGCAAGGGATCTTTTATATGCAACATCCCATAGACAGGATAGCACATACCACAACCTTTGATGTATTACTATCAGTCATGGTGCACTGGCTGGAGCAAGAACATCGGCTATTGGATGTCAAACATATGGTCATTTTGACACAGTCATAGAGAGGAAACCTGCTACAGGTATATTTTTCCATTAGTAGCAAGTAATCTTTTATATGCACCATCCCACAGACAGGATAGCACATACCACGACCTTTGATATACCAGTCATGGTGCATTGGCTGGAACGAGAAATAGCCCAATGGGCCCACAGACGGGGATTGATCCTAGACCACTGGGCTATGTCCCGCCCCCCAAATCTCCATGAAAGTCAAATTTCATCTGTAACTATGATAGAGATATACACCAAATTTCATCTATAACTATGATAGAGATATACACCAAATTTCATCTGTAACTATGATAGAGATATACACCAAATTTCATCTGTAACTATGATAGAGATATACACCAAATTTCAGCTATAACTATGATAGAGATATACACCAAATTTCAGCTATAACTATGATAGAGATATACACCAAATTTCAGCTATAACTATGATAGAGATATACACCAAATTTCAGCTATAACTATGATAGAGATATACCCCAAGTTTCATCTATAACTATGATAGAGATATACCCCAAGTTTCAGCTATAACTATGATAGAGATATACACCAAATTTCAGCTATAACTATGATAGAGATATACCCCAAGTTTCAGCTATAACTATGATAGAGATATACACCAAATTTCAGCTATAAATATGATAGAGATATACACCAAGTTTCAGCTATAACTATGATAGAGATATACACCAAATTTCAGCTATAACTATGATAGAGATATACACCAAGTTTCAGCTATAACTATGATAGAGATATACACCAAATTTCAGCTATATCTATGATAGAGATATACACCAAATTTCATCTATAACTATGATAGAGATATACACCAAATTTCATCTATAACTATGATAGAGATATACAAAACATTTCAGCTCAATATTTTGAGGCATTAAAAGAAAAATGTCTGGAAAACTATATGGATTGGCTGACAGATGGAGGGAAAAAAGCACTAATAATAACATGTAATAAAATATCAAACTGGAAGACATTTACTGGGTAAAAATTAGCATTTAATCTTGAGGGAAAAAACTATTTGGGGCTCATACAAACATTATGTCCAGCTTTCACCAACCAAATCCAAGTTAAATGTGTTAGTCCTAAAAAAATATATTTATGGAGACTAGTCTAATACCAGTTAGTCATGCATTAAACATGCCCCACTATAAGAAGTCATAGAATTCCTAAACTGTTTCAGTTACCCTATAATCAATTACCGCTTTTATTTCACCTTGTTTAAAAGTGAATATATAGAGGATAATATAGATGGACATAAATTTGATAATAACTGGTACTGAGTTTGTTATTCTATTTATTACCCCAGCTATTTGGGTTTTTTTTAAAAGCCTTTGTTTTCGATATAGCCTACACTGGCTACACATCCATGTATATAGAAACGACGTAAACTACTTTACTGTTCTGGGTATTGCTTTAACTTTTATTTTATTCACGGTTCACAGATAATTTTCAAAACCCAAAGTTCTATATAGTCTGTAAAAAAAATCTATAATGAATTGCATTAAACTACCATTTTATTACAAGTTTAACACGAAAACCAGAAAGACGTAAATGCAAATGTTTTAAACTACGTGACATCATTGTGTGTGCTTTGCCAACTCGTGATGACGTCATATTTAGCAACGATAAGGTGATTGGTTTGTTGACATCAAATCATCCAATAGTAGTGTACGTTAAACCAATGCATGAAATTATTATTTTTATTTTCCCCGTTATGAGTGCCTGCTGGGGTAATAAATAATATTATGTTTATTTATTCTGCAACCACTGTTTCTACTGGCAGATGATGATGACCGATTAAAGCAGTCATAAACATATACTAGCAGATTATGATTTTTGACATCACATGCATAGCCACATTACAAAATTACTCATTTGACCTCTAGGTCATCGTACATGTACAACGTAGCTGAAATAACAGAACTAATAATTATTCCCCTTAATTTTTATGGCGTGCAGGATAAAAATAATAACTCGTTAATGACGTAGAATATCGGCTTTATCCTGTTGAGGACGAATGGGAAATTTTCCATTCTTACCTGAAGCAGAAAGCAATCAAAATATGGATTTGAATTAATATTTAGGGTTCTTTTTACTCCAACCAATTATCTGAAAAGTTAATAAGAATGTAGACAGGATAGCTCATACCATGGCTTTTGATAATGTAGTAGTGTTGGTATAAAGTGCTCCTACTGGCAGTAGCTAGAGGGAATATCCCTATTAGCTCAGTTGGTAGACCGCTGGAAATACTGAGAGTCTGTAGTTCAAATACCCTCATTGGAGGTTGATATTTTTCTGTTACCAATAATATACCAGTTATATGCTACTTTTTGAACAGGAAAAAGCCCTTGTTTTCATGGGAATGGATTGATTCTAGACACACGACATCTGAGATTTAAAAGTACCAGTGTCTAGATTTCAACACTCTTCAATCATACTGAGTTTGAGACTTACGGATCTGACTCGAGAAACTTGAGAACGATGCCGGTTGTACAGTACAAGATCGACCCATTCCTCCGAGGAAGACGACTGAAAACAGAAAAATATTAAAAATGCTTACATTAAGTTATACTGAGCACCAGCTAGAAAGTCAGTGAGAGGTCAACGACAGTCACTTTTCGTACCATTCTTTTGGCTTCGTATACAATAAATATAACATATCTTACGGTAATTTTACTTCAAATCCATATTTCATAAATAGTACAATTTTTTCAATTACATTTTTTTTTTCAAACACAATCAAGTGCTTCTGTAATTCTCAAACAA
The DNA here is from genome assembly GCF_016097555.1 of Gigantopelta aegis. NCBI lineage: Eukaryota > Metazoa > Mollusca > Gastropoda > Neomphalida > Peltospiridae > Gigantopelta > Gigantopelta aegis. The sequence goes on along the minus strand of NC_054713.1, from coordinate 7,591,792 downwards.
AAACATTTTCAAAGCAATTTGGCATTGCAATTTTTCCAGCGTTCTTAAAACGGAAACGTCATATACCCAGTTTATTGTTATTGTAAGGAAATGCCAAGTGACGTCATTGGAATACTGACGTCATTCAAATTCAAAATAGCTGTATTATTACTGTTAATTTAGATATAATATATATATATATATATATATATATATATATATATATATATATATGTATATATATATACATATATATATTATAATATATTATAATATATATGTGTATGTGTATGTGTATGTGTATGTGTGTATGTGTGTGTGTGTATGTTTATGTGTATGTGTATGTGTCTATGTATGTGTCTATGTATGTGTCTATGTCTATGTCTATGTCTATGCATATACATATACATATACATATACATATACATATACATATACATATACATATATATATATATACATATACATACATATATATAGATGTATTTACGTGTGGAACATGCTCTGAAATGATTCACAATCCAAATAAACGTGTTTATCTTGCACTCATGAACTGATGTTGTCTTACAATTGCCAAAAGGCTTGCTAAGGACAACTCAGTTCTCTTGTGCACAACAAAACAGTATTGCCTCTTTGGTCATGGAGTATTCTTAAAGCTCTACAAAGTATGAGTATGAATTGGAAAGTACTCACTATTTGAGTCTTGAAATTGAATGATACTCACTACTCGAGTCTGATCTGATATCCGACACTGCTGTTTCCTCCACACGACTCACACCTCTCCGATGCTACTCGTTCTGCAACCTGCAAAACATCAATAACATTTCATTTTAATACCTATTTGGTTAAAAAATATAATTGCATGTTTGTGTGTGTGGCATGCTTGTCTAATAGTTAACACAATGAAAAGGGGTGGATACTGGACTTGGAAAAAGATGATATAAAATGATACACGAATTTTGTAAAGAGTGACATAAAATGTTACAGAAATTTGAAAAAAAAAGATGATGAGAAATGTGATAGGAATTTTAATAAGGGTGCCAAATGTTACAGGAGGGACACAATATCACAGGAATTTAGAAAAGGGAAGTGCAAAATGTTACATACATTAGAAAAATAGAAATGCAAAATATTACAAGAATTGGAAAAGCAAAATATTACAAGAATTGGAAAAGAGGGTGGTGAAAAATGTTACAGGAATTTTAAAAGGGTGGGTGTGAACCATTACAAGATTTTGAAAAGGACCCTGGATCTATCTATGACTTACTGATATAGCACTGATCCGTCGTGGCTGGGTGCAGAGAATGCGACACTGCGAACCGCGATTAGACTGAATGTAATCATCCAAAATAAACTGGGGCACCTGAAATACACGAAAAACAAATGTTGTAATTTTCACATTTATGCTTACATCCAAGTAGTGTTAAGCCTCCTGTTCATGACAAACACAGTTAATATTTCGGTAACAACTGATTAGGAATTTCATAATCTATTCTCAGAGCTCGAAACTTGCCAAAAAATAACAATGGATGTTGGCAAATTATGGTAAGTGAACCCCGAACCACAAGTAAGATTTTAATGTGGAATACAAATATTAATAGTGGCTCATATGTTATAGCTTTAAAGAAGATTGACCAAATATTATTATTTGAGTGACTAATGCCATTATTTTAAAATATTTAAGTTGCCCAGTCACGCAAATGGGACATTGGTCATATTTGGTGACCTGGCCACAGGCCGTTTTGTGCCATTTATCATGATATTAGATTATAATATCAGGAGTCAAATTTTAACTTTGAAGGTCATGGCAAGTGTCGACTTTGGTTTAGTAAAAGCAATCAGGGCACCAAGGCAAACGTTTCCTTTAAAGGAAAGACATGAAGACAACTTACTTTCTATAAATTGTTTTCAGATAAAAATGATTTGACCCTCATGCCTAGGGCTCTACTCTATGCAATTTGTTGAATACAGGTGCTCTTTATCATTAGCAATGATAATTTTTCTGTTTTTTTACACATACAACATAAGGAAAGGACTCTGTGGTCAACGAAGTTGGGCACCATGGCATGACAAGTAAAGAAGGCAACCACAGAATTTGCTGTCGTCACGGTAAAATTGGAACCCTGTTACGTATCAGCAGAACATCACAGACAGCTCAGCATATACCACAGCTTTGATATACCAGTCATGGGGCTGTGGTTGGGACAGGCAAAAAACGCGAACTAGAAATACAGTATGATGTTAAATATGGGAAAACGTCCCTTTAAAAAAATTCATTGTTCTATCTTTTGTAAACGAAGAGTTCCACATCTGATTGTTCTCACCTGAGTTGTCTTCCCACAGCCCGTCTCACCGCTGATAACCAACACTTGGTTGTTCTGTATTTTCTGCAGGATCTCCTGAAAAACCCCCACAAAAAAACATCTATGATATACATATATAAACAAAGTATACATGCAGCTGAAGTGGAAAATATTAGGATAAAGGTTCGACAATACAAAAATAAGGTTAGAAGTCGTTTGATGAGCGATAACCTTGACAGCTAAAGGTTTAACCTTTCGACTCCTTGAATCCCAGGCTTTTTTAATATATCAAATTAAAGAGAAATCTCGAAATCTGTAAAACCAACTATTGCTTTATTCCCATTGAAGACCAGTGTTGCAGATGGGCAAGTTTGTTTGTTTTATTTAATGACACCACTAGAGCATATTGACTAATTAATCATCAGCTATTGGATATCAAACATTTGGCAATTCTGACATGTAGTCATCAGAGGAAACTAGCTACATTTTTCCTAATACAGCATGTGATCTTTTATATGTGCTTTCCCACAGACAGCAGATGGGCAATATACCACTAAAAAACTATTTGGTCATCTTTGTATGAATAGGAGGATGGGGTGACTCTTAACTCATTCAGTTGAGCACTCACCTGAGGTGCATGGAGTTGACGATCAAATCCCCTCAGTGGATCCATTCTGTTTTTTCTCTTTTCCAACCAGTTCCCCACAACTGGTGCATGTATATCAAAAGATGTGGTATGTACTGAACTGTCTGTGAGAAAGTACATATAAAAGATCCCTTTCTACTAATGGACAAATGTTCAGGTTTCTTCTGAAGATTATGCATTACAATTACCAGATGTTTGACATCCGGTAACTATTCAATCTATGTGCTCTCATGAATCATGACACAAAACAAACTTTCAATTTCTGTTGAAATCTAAATTGTGACATATGGCTGAAAGGGTTAAGAATCAACCATCAATGGAGTAAAAGTAAAAACTACCTCTTTCATGTTGTACGATGGGAGTTTCTTCCGGAACTCCAGCATGTGTCTGTACTTCTGATCTGTCTGTTTATCGAGTAACGCCATCCGATACTTCTTGTCTAGAGCTGGGTCCGAGTTGTCTCCCATGCATCCAGCAAACTCTTCTAACAAACACCAAAACACAAAATATGTCATCATTTAAACGGGGGAGGAGGGGGGGGGGGGGGGGTAGGGACACGGGATGTAGCCCAGTGGTAAAGTGCTCGCTTGATGAGGTATCGTTGTGGGATGGATCCCTGTCAGTGACCCCTCTTAGCTATTGCTTGTTCCAGCCAGTGCTCCATGACTGGTGTAACAAAAGGCTGTGGTATGTACTATCCTGCATGTAGGATGGTGCATATAAAAGATCCCTTGCTGCTAATCGAAAAGAGTAGCCCATGAAGTGGCGATAGTGGGTTCCTCTCTGTATATCTGTGTTTCTGTGTCCTTAACCATATGTCTGATGCCATATAACCATTACTTCATTTAAACAGCTTAACAACTGACAGAAATTAGAAAGGAAGGAAATGTTTTATTAAACGACACACCCAACACATTTTATTTATGTTTATATGGCATCAGACATATGGTTACGGACAACACAGATATATAGAGAGAGAGGAACCCGCTGTCGCCACTTCATAGGCTACTCTTTTCGATTAGCAGCAAGGGATCTCTTATATGCATCATCCCACAGACAGGATAGCATATACCACGGCCTTTTATATACCAGTCGTGGTGCAATGGCTGGAATAAGAAGTAGCCAAATGGGGCCACCAATGGGGACTGATCCTAAACCGACCACGCATCAAGCAAGCGCTTTACCACTGGGCTACGTCCCGCCCAGATATAATTTGCAATGTTATATGCACTGTGAAACCTCTCAAACCCAGACCCTCAGTAAACCGGAATTCCCTCAAAACGAGAAATTTTTCACAGTCCATTTTAAATTTATATCAGTACCTCTCTGAACCTGATAACTTAAAACTGGACTTTTACTTGGTCCCTTTGTGTCCAGTATATCAGGGCTAGCTCTGGCACTCGCCAAATTTGCCAACTGAGAATTTCAAAAACAATCGGCGAATTTTTGAAGTTTTGCAATTTTCGAGGTTTAACAGATAATTTGGTGAAATTTTGAAGTTTTGTAATTTTCGAGGTTTAACAGATAATTTGGCGAAATTTTGAAGTTTTGCAATTTTCGAGGTTTAACAGATAATTTGGCGAATTTTTGAAGTTTTGCAATTTTCGAGGTTTAACAGATAATTTGGCGAAATGTTCTGCTGACCCAGAGCTAGCCCTGTATATCAAAAGATTCCATGATATTAGAATATTAAACAAGCATTCTGAGAGTACTGCTAATGCAATAAATATCCTCTACCCGATCCAACAAATGTTTGCATCTCCTAAATTCAAGGGCCATAACTCTGTGAATAATGGGTAAATCGCCATGAAAGTTAAAACTTGATCTGTAACAGTATATGATAAAGCCATATACAAAATGTCATCTCAATATTTTCAGGCAATGCAATGAAAAGTCTGGAAAATGCATTTTTATATCTTATAACTTCAAGGGCTGTAACTGTGAAAAATGGGTAAATTGCCATGAACGTCAAACATGATCTGTATAGCAACCGAACATGATAAAGTTCTACACAAAATTTCAGCTGAATATCTTGAGGCATTCTAGAAAACAAATTTCATATCTTTGAAATTCAAGGGCCATAACTCTGTCATAAATGGGTAAATTGCCATGAAAGTCGAACTTGATCTGTAACTGTAAACGATAATGCCACATACAAAATGTCAGCTCAATATATATCAAGGCATTGTGAAACAAATAGAGCTGGGCAGTATTGAAATTGGAGGTTCGGTATCGATATTGGTATTTTTGGAGTGCTTTACCTCGGTATCGGTATGCAGTATTCGGTAATGACATGATACCGATATCGAGCGCTATTTTCGGTATAATCGGCTTTAAATGCATGCCTGTGTTATGGCTGACCCGCTAATTTCATCTAAATACAATTAAATTCCATACACAAGGCTCTCGTCTGATTTATACCAACCCATTTTGCGTTTCGTCAGATATATTATTAGTGCTTTCCTGGAAATATTTTTCAATACCGGAATTTCGGTATTTTGAAATTTGACTTGGTACGGTAAATCGGTATTGACATAATACCGATACCGAACGGTATATACGGTATACTCTAGAAACAAACATCTGGAAAACTATATGTGGGATAGACGGTCGGATAGACAGGACGGAAATGAAACCTACAGTCCCCTCTGGTTGGACACATAGGGGACTAATATCATCCTTGTAATTACCATTAAGTACATCAACACATTCTGGAATGGGATATTCATCTTCGGCCTTCTCAAACTCTATCAGCTCTGATATCGACGGGACGTCATCCATCGGTACATCTTCAACTTCGCTCTGTGAATCAGCTGTCGTTGGGCTTACTGCAGATGCGACTGCTCCGTTACCATGGTTACTGCGGGAAGTCGAGGCAGTGCTCGGTGGGAACCTGTCATCAAATGGCGAAGCGTCTTTCTGACACGCTTCGGCGAAACTGTCCGTTGCGCTGATGTTGTCCAGCAGCTGTCGAATGTGACGTTCGCGGTGCACTTCCATGCTGACCACTGGACGCTGAAATTTAAAAACACTGAGTCAGTGTTCAGTTGTTTTGCAAATTACATAAACATTATTAAAGCTACAGTTCTGAGTATATTTTTGTTATCTTATAATTTTATTTTTCTTACAATTATGCTACAGGCCATTTTTTTTATCCATTGACCACACTCGCTAATCTAAGTTACAAATATATTATGCTCCATTTTAATTGTCATAAGTTGTAGGTTTTCTGCTGTTTTGTGCAAAAAAAGGGTCTTAACAAGACGTCCACAGAATGTGGCATACCAAAAACTTGTTGTGTGTTGCTCATACATATAGTTGCATCCATAGATGTTTATCTCAATGTAGAGCACACTGCAGGGAACATTTTGTTCAGTATCAGTCACTATTCGCAAGTTACAGAGATCGCTACACAATTTTCAAACATTTAAACAGTAGTTGCTAATCAATTTTCAGTTGACTAGAAATATTGCTAATCAAGATTTTGAAAACAAAATATTCATACCACTGATTTATTTACCCGTCAGCTATTGGATGTCAAACATTTGATAATTCTCACTTATAGTCTTAGAGAACACTTGCTACATTTTTCCATTAGCAACAAAGGATCTTTTATATGTGCTTTCCCACAAAGAAAGAAAGAAAGAAAGAAATGTTTTATTTAACGACGCACTCAACACATTTTATTTACGGTTTTATTTATGGTTGCGGAGCACTCACTCAGGGTTTGGAGTCGGTATCTGGATTAGAAATCCCATGCCTCGACTGGGATCTGAACCCAGTACCTACCAGCCTGTAGACCGATGGCCTGCCACGACGCCGGTTTCCCACAAAGAGAACAACATATAACACTGCTGTTGTTTAAAAGTTGTGATACACGGGGGGAGGGGGGGGGGGGGGAAAGATATCAGAGAATGGGTCCACCAATGGGATTTGGTCCTGTAACCCAAGCACCTAAAGTGAGAGATACTCGGACAGCTAGATGTGTAGATCCGACCCTGATTTCTGCACCTTATCATATATTCTCTGTTATAGTGAGGGGCTGGACATAGCCCAGTGGTAAAGCACTCGCCTGATGCGCGGTCGGTCCTAGGATTGATCCCTGACAATGCACCCATTGGGCTATTTCTCATTCCAGCCACATGTATTGCATATAAAAGGTCCCTTACTACTAATGAAAAAATGTAACGGGTTTCCTTTCTAATACTATATGTCACAATTACAAAATGTTTGACATCCAATAGCTTATGATTAATAAATCACTGTGCTCTAGTGGTGTCGATAAACAAAAGAAACTTTACTTTACTGTTTCAGTGTTACCAAACGAACACTCCTGGGGGGTTTTCTCAATAAAAACAGATTTTTGTTAGTCAGGTTTTATCCGTAGATTACCCACGTTCATTTTCTCCTGTTGCTTCTTCTTGCCTCGACTTCTCTGTGCATACCACATTCCGATGGCTCGACCTTTAAGACCAGGTGGGGGTCGGTTCGACCTTGACCCCTCATCACCTTCACCTGTGTCGCCATCTTCAGCTGAAAGTGAAACAACTTAAATCATACAAAAAATAACAAACATTTAGGGCCGAATTTACGAAGCCTGTTTTTCTTAAATGCAGGTGTTTAAGCATTGCAAATGTATTTTAGTTACACATGTTAAACACAAACAGGCTTTGCAAATTCGGCCCTTACTATTTTGTTGATCTTATGGGTGGATGGAACATGTAGCTCCCAGACATGGAGCAGTCACTTTATTACACAGGGCTAGCTCTGGCACTCGCCAAATTTGCCAATTGCAAATTTTGAAAGTAGTTGGCTAATTTAATTTTAATTTGGCAAAATAATTTCATGTAAAAATTTAATTTTTATAGAAAATAACTGGTGGTTTCTGCAATTTTTAAGTTTAATAAAAAATTTGGCCATTCATTTTGCTCACCCAGAGCTAGCCCATTACAACATGTACATGAGATCGCAAAGTTGAAAGTGTTTAGTAAACTAGGCCCAAGAAATTTGTCCTCTTTTAGCAAAACTGAGGGTAGTGCCCTTCTGGGCCCAATTTTCCCAAAATATGTAAGCCTAGTTTTGCACGTAAAAGAAAATCTACGACTAAATCACAATTTGTATTACTATTACAGTACAACAAATATAGTTTCAAGTACACATATTTCATGTTCTTTTGTCCTTAAAATGCTAAATTTTCCATGATGAAGTCATTTTCTTTGTGAAATAGATGTCAAACAGGGAACATGTTGTTCAGTATCACATCACAATTTTAGAAAATTAAACCACAGTTGTTAATCAATTTTCAATTGACTAGTATTATCGCTAATCAAACACATGTAAGTAAATGTCCGGTATAACTGCTAGTTGCAGACGTAAACAGGATCCATAGCTATCAAGGTTCAATAAATCCTCGTCTAGTGAATATTTATTCTGGGCTAGTGGAAATTATCATAGGGCACTAGCAAAAACATCTGTAAGAGCTTGTGACTTTCTGAAACATTTGTCGAAAACCGACCTATCTAAGATGAAAACATTTAGTATGAACCAACCATCATGACTGTAAGCATGGCGTTCCTTCCATCCATCACTTCCTCTATCACCACGACCTCTACCATGACCTCCGTAACCTCTCCCACGACCTCTGTGATGGTACATCAGCTTGAGCGGAAATCTACTTGGATAAACAAATAACGTTTTTTTTTTAAAGTAGATATAATTAATCATCAAAGACACAGTACAATAAAAGACTCCCACCACATGTGGTCATGTGGGATAGAAAAAGTACACCCGAGGTGGTGGAAATTTCGATCATGGACGATTTGGACCCTGGGACTCGGCAAGCCTCGTCCCGGGTCGAAATTTCCACCACCGAGTGAGTACTTCTTCTATCCCACATGAGTCTTTTTCTCCCATCCATTCCATAAATAAACCCTCTTTTTTTTTTTACACGCATAAACAAAGATGGCTGAATAAGTAACTTGTTTATTTGACCATTTTATCATAAACAAACTACGGTACACTATCATATTTGTCACGTCTGTTTCATGTGTTAAAGAAATATAATTTAACACCACAAATTAACAAAGATAGCAGTTATAATGGAGGTTTTAAAAATAAAATGCTAATCTAAAACTAACCAACTCACTTTAATATGACGTCATATATTACTAACAACGTAATACTCCCCATGTTAAATGCAATGACATCATAGCTCATACAAGACAGATTTATTCCGTATGGGCTGATGTCATGGAATGGGTCTGTCTTGCATAGCTAGGGATGAGAGAAATGATTATACTCTGAAGGCATAGCAGTATGACCAGTTGATCCAGATGTCCAAATGACACTCAGCGGTGCCATATAAAAACCTGATGCAAAATTGTTTTCCTTCATAATATCTGTAACAGATCGATGTTGCAATAGGTTTTGAATTTTGAAGGAAGGAAGGGAATGTTTCATTTAACGACGCCACTAGAGCACATTGATTTTTTATCTTATTATCAGCTATTGGATGTCAAACATATGGTCATTCTGACACTGTATTTTTTTAGAGGAAACCCGCTGTCGCCACATAGGCTACTCTTTTATGACAGGCAGCAAGGAATCTTTTATTGCACTTTCCACAGGCAGGATAGCAGAAACCATTGGTTTTGTTGAAGCAGTTATGGATCACTTGTCGGTGCAAGTGGTTTACACCTACCCATTGAGCCTTGCGGAGCATTCACTCAGGGTTTGGAGTCGGTATCTGGATTAAAAATCCCATGCCTCGACTGGGATCCGGACCCAGTACCTACCAGCCTGTAGACTGATGGCCTAACCACGCCGCCACCGAATACTAACTTTCAAAATTATTTCAAGAAATTGGGACATGGGGATTCCCATGGTATTTATCGATATAAAACCTGCTTTTTCACTCCATTTGATAAAAACGTGATCTAAGTGTGTTACAGGTTTGTAGATTAACCAAATTATAATTTATTTTCGCTAAATGGAACTAGGGTGTGCGGCTTTAACTATTATCGGGAAAAAAAAGTTAGTAAACAAATTTATTAATAAATATGATTTTGGATTGGATTTTACTGACATTGTCAAACGAAATGTCTTTCAAAAATTAAATAACGCCATTGTTTTAATAATTCAACAACCACAAATGCAGTGGTGCGGATATTTTGTCAACGCAATTCGGAATTCTGAAAATATAAATACCACGGTAATACAGACATTTTGATTACACTTTTGTTTACCAACATATAAAAGCATACCTCTTTAAGTCGGTTCCAAACCAGCAAAGCCTCAATATTTCTTTTAACATTCACAAAAATATATATAGTTAATTACCAACATTTTTTTATAAATATATTTGTAGCAATGTTTTTGATTGTCGGAACATTATCAAAAACGAAAGTCGAAACGAGGTTTGTTGTTAAAGTTTGTTAACCCGCCTTTGCTCTAACTCCGCCTGCCTGTTATTTCTGTCGATCTATCTTGGAAGAGCTTAAAACAGTTAAAAATTGATGCGGATGATTATTAAAATTTCGTTCGGATTAACCAAAATCATTTGATCGTCTCCTAAATTTGGTTGCAGACGGTTATTTACGACTTCCCATTGCAGAAGGACAGAGATATCAGCGCATAAAAGCAGTATAGATCTATATACGTAACTTTGACGGGACGGGTCGTAGCCCAGTGGTAAAGCGTTCGCCTGATGCGTGGTTGGTTTGGGATTGATCCCTGTCGGTGGGGCTATTAGGCTATTTCTTGTTCAACCAGTGCATCACGACTGGTATATCAAAGATCGTGGTATGTGTTACCCTGTCTGTGGGATGGTGCATATAAAAGATCCCTTGCTACTAATGGATACAATGTAGACCTAGCAGCTTTCCTTTATATCGAAATTACCAAATATTTGACGTCCAGTAGCCAACGATTAATAAATCAATGTGCTCTAGTGGTGTCGTTAAACAAAACAAACTTTAACTTTGACCTCTATCAGGCAAGATTTACCTCAGTCGGTAGAGCGCTCGTTCGAGGTGCTTTATTTGCAGGATCGAAACCCGTCAGTGTATCCATTCTCTGGTAGGGTTTTCGCCCGTCCCCACCAGTGCGCCACGACTGGTATATAAACGGCATTGCTATGTACTGCCCTGTACGAGTATGTGGGACAGTGCACATAATGATCCCGTGTTGCTAATGGGGGAAAAAATTTAGCGGGTTTCCTCTTATGACTACGTGTCAGAATTACCAAATGTTTGACGTCCAATAGCTGATGATAAGATAAAAAAAAAATCAATGTGCTCTAGTGGCGTCGTTAAATAAAACAAACTTTACTCTTTTTGGTTACACTCTTGAAGCGAAGTGAGAAAGAACCAGTTTAAGGCACAGTAACAATGAATGGATGAATGTTTAACGACACCCCAGCACAGTAACAATGAATGGATGAATGTTTAACGACACCCCAGCACAGTAACAAGATAAAAAGTGCACTTAAATTCGTATTATTGTGTATGTGTGTGGGGGGAGGGGGGCTGTTGTCTTTTTTTTAACCCATCCCAATCAGTACGCCAAAAAATGGTATAACAACAACTGTGGTTTGTAAGGTCCTGTCTATAATAAAATGAATATAAAAGATTCCTTGCTGCATATTCGGTAGGTGTAACGTACTGGGTAAATGTGCCGGCTGTGGGTTTCATATGTATATTTCTCGACCAAGATTTAGTGTCGTAGTTTAATTATGTGCCGAGGTGTCGTTAAACAAATATTCTTTATCTTTTCTTTTCTTTTACACTCACACTGCATTCGAAAAGAAGACAACAACGACAAGACATATAACAAAACAAAAAGCCCCAAAATAACACCCCCCCCCCCCCCAACAATTACAAGCAACTCCCTCCACAAAACAACAACAAACAACAAACGAAAAACAAAAGCAAAACAAAAGAAGAAAAAAAGAAGAAAGGAAAAGCGAATAAAAATAAACCCCCTCAAAACAACAACAACAACAACCAACGCCCGGTTGCTGACATTTCTAACAATAACGCCAACAATAAAGTATTTATAAACATTTTATTTGGTAGCGTATAAAAAATTGCAAATACAATTAGCATTATGTACAAAATGAATATGAAATGAAATGAAATGTGCCCTTTAACATGAATCGTGTTTCGCCCGAACCTGTATATTACAATACAGACAAGCCTGTATATTAAGACCATTTAACTTATCCTACAAATGTAACCATTATAACCAGATAAGAAAACCGCCTCCGTACATACACAATATATTATATTATTAACCAATAACAATAATTGAACTGTCAACGAAAAATTGGTTAAAACAAGTTATTTTGACAAGAGTTCAAAACCGAAAAAGTAATGAACCATATGAATCATGGGTGAGAAATGAGTGCTCAGTGTTTAGTAGAAACAAGTATATTGCATTTACCCCCGCTCCCCACCCCTCCCCCAAATAGCACAATATTTCGGATTTCGAATGAAGGACACTAAACTAAGAACAAAATGGCACAGTATTTGTTGTTTCAAGACGAACAGTCATAAACATCAAAGGGCAGACGTTGGGAATGATATGACAGCGACACACGGACACACGGACGCGGGGAACTAGGGACACAGGAGGTTGAAGAGCGTCAGAGTACAGTTTGTTTCCGGACATCCGGTCAGTCTAATGATGGCGGTGTTGACGATGGCTTCCAACTCCTCCACGTCCAATCTCTCACAGACAGCGCCAGATACCACGACCTCCTGAGGCTCAACTGGAAAACAGAGAGATATACAAACATATAGAAAGACAGACAGACAGACAGACAGACAGATGAATAGACAGAGAGGTAGAGAGGTAGGTAGGTAGGTAGATTATAAGCTATATATATATATATATATATATATATATATATATATATATATATATATATATATATATATATATAGGTAGGTAGATAGATAGGTAGATAGATTGATTGGTAGGTAGGTAGGTAGGTAAATATGTAACTAAATAAAATATAATAAATAGTAAATCTCTCTCTCTCTCTCTCTCTCTCTCTCTCTCTCTCTCTCTCTCTCTCTATATATATATATATATATATATATATATATATATATATATATAGACAGATCAACACGTATCACGACTTTTGATATACCAGTCGTGGGTCACTGGTTGGAACGGGAAAAACACTAATCAGAGAATGGGTTCACCGAAGGGATTCGATCCAGTCTGGTGCGACTACACTCATCTCATTTGCTATTATTACCCATGTTGCTATAGCGACCTACATACTGGGATTGCTATAGTGACCTACATATTGGGGTTGCTATAGTGACCTACAAATTGTGATTGCTATAGTGACCTACATATTGTGATTGCCATATAGTGACCTACATATTCGGGTTGCTATATAATGACCCACATATTGTGTTTGCCATAGTGACTTACATATTGTGGTTGCTATAGTGACCTATATACTGGAAGTGATATAATGACCTACACATTGGGGTTGCTATAGTTACCTACATATTGTGTTTGCTATATAGTGACCTACATATTGGGGTTGTCATATAATAACCCACATATTGTGGTTGCTATAGTGACTTACATACTGGGGCTGCTATAGTGACTTACATACTGGAATTACTATAGTGACCTAAAAATTGGGGTTGCTATAGTTACCTACATATTGGGGTTGCTATAGTGACCTACATATTGGAATTGTTATACCGACCTACATAATGAGGTTGCTATAGTGATATACATGTTGGGGTTGCTATAGTGACCTACAAATTGTGGTTGCTATAGTTACCTAAATGCTGGGGTTGTTTAACAGACGACGCGTGCCAGTCTGTTTCGTCTGTAGTCGTCTGTATTCCTGAAAACAACAAACCAACCAGCGAGTACGTTGATTAAATAATGGTTAAATAATGGTATTAAAAACCCAAGAAAACAAAATCAATTAAAATGGGCTTCATCAGCTGAACATGCCAAGCTATTCGTCCCTACACAACAATATATAACTTTCATTTATTTTGTATGTGTTTTCTGATATGCTCCTATGTTCGTATATATGTCAAATCTAATTGAATTGCAAATATATCGATATTTCGTTTTCATCGATACACTTCATAACAGCCTAGCAGATTGAATTAAACTGAACGAATTGTTTTTGTTTCGAAAGCAATAAAATATGTCCTGTCCATACTAATTTACCAAAACAAAATATTTAAAATTTAATTAAAAAAACAACAACAAAAAACCCCACCTCAAAAACATCGTCCCATAAAAGATTGGCTCCCCTTAGACTATGTTGGAATTTGTTGCTGTATTTGTGCCTTAATTAAATATCCCTTCCCCCATTAAAACAGAATGCAGTTCCACTTGATGACAACCAGTTACCTACATTATTGCCCTCAAAACGACATAGCAAAACCAAATTGATATGAATAAAGCAAAGATTAACTAAACTAAAATAAAAATAAAAATAAGACCCTCTAAAAGAACATCAGGCGAGCGCTCTACCAACTGACTAAAATCGCGCCCGTTAGAGATAAGTAAGAAGGAATCCAATACATACTATTCCTAATGGATCGAATTTATGTCCCGGTTTGTAATTAACGCTGAACATACCTGACGTATCTGTGTCCGAATCGTCAAAACCAACAGTGTGGAAGTTCGTGCTCGTGGCATGCGTACTGACGCCATCTTGCGGAAATCGCGGCGCCGGAAGTGATGCCCGGAAGTTGGAATTCTGATCTTCACAGCTGAAAGAGTCTTTATTCACGCACGTCCCATTTCCGTAATAGTACGCCTCGTTTTCGCCACAGGTCTCCAATGAAAGAGTGAAGTAGACACAGTTCCAGTATCTCTTACATCCTTCGTCCGTCCAATCCGGGAGCGACCCGTTGGCGACCTGGCAATATGGCGACTCGGTGAACGTCTGCGTTTCGCCATTGTCGTCTGTGAAGATAGGCCCCTGTGTGTAGAGCAGGGTGTGGTGGTTTAGATACGCCGGGAGGCTGTCGACGAAATGCTTGGTCTGCTGTTCGCAGTCGACGTTTTCTGATTGAGCACATTCGCCCTGGGTGTAGCTGTAGACGTTGTCGTCGGGGCACGTCTGCAGAGAGAGGTCGTAGTCGTCGCAGCTCCAGTATCGCCTGCACGCGCTGTCTGTCCAGTCGGGCATCGTGCCATACGGCAGGTGGCAGTAGAAATAGTGCTTGGTCTTTTTCTGGCCAGACGCCCTTTCTGCCAGAACTGAAATGTATAATTATACTACTACTACTACTAATACTACTACTACTACTACTACTACTACTACTACTACTACTACTACTACTACTACTACTACTACTACTACTACAACTACTACTACTACTACTACTACTGTATATAATGTTGAGTTTGGTTATTTCGTAGTCAGGCGCTTTTGCGATGTATGTTTGGGGTGGGTGATTGGGGGCTGAGGGTTGAACCCCCCCCCCCCACACACACACACACACACACACCTACTTTAAGAACATTTTAATGTATTTTGTGAGGGAGTATGAACTGACACTTCCCTAAAAAGTTCACTCGCCGCAAATTAGACCCTACCACCATATGCCCAAAATGTCTTGCATAAGCGCCTGCTATTAAAATCAAATACTCATCATAAATATATAAGCAAACATATACTCAAGGTACATAACATATCAGAAAAGGGACAAGGTGATAAAAAAAAGACAAAGAAATAGAAGAAGAAAAAGGACAAAAAGAAAAACGATAAGAAGGAGGAAGAGGAGGAGGAGGAAGAGGGAGAGTAAAGGACAAGAAGAAAAACGATAAGAAGGAGGAAGAGGAGGAGGAAGAGGAGGTGGAGGAGGAGGGAGAGTAAAGGACAAGAAGAATGGAAAGCACGAGAAGAAGAAATACAGAAGGTTAAGTAACGCAGCAAGGCTTCTTTTATGACAATTAATATTTTGTGGAATCCCAATAAAATTAATATTGTGTTTGCTTTTAAAGGGACAGACGCTAGTTTTTAAACACTACAGCATATGTTTCACTATTAGAGCGGTTTTTAGATAACTGAAATCAAACATTACTTATATTTTATTCTCTAGATTATCCATTTCCGTAAAACCGAAGTGTTTCTGGTCATCCTGGTGTTTGTAGTACCAAAAATTGCATTTTTTATACTTTTAAAAAACGCACGTGCGTCTGAGAAGTAGCGGTTTGTTGATTCGAGTTCCAGTCTATTTTTAAGGATATTTCCCGTTTTAACGTCATAGACTCTTCTTTCACTCTGTTGTAACTTTATCCAAATGAGTTACAGGTTTGTAAATTAACTAAACTCAGTGTCAATTTTTCACGGATTAAAAGTAGGGTCAGCGCTTTGAAATACATAAAATTTTCACAAAGCATGGCTTTTTCTGTGCCTGTGAAAAACATAAATAAAATAAACA
>NC_054713.1:7530416-7570416 GCF_016097555.1 Gigantopelta aegis | reverse complement strand
TGAATGAATGAATGTTTAACGACACCCCAGCACGAAAAATACATCGGCTATTGGGTGTCAAACTATGGTAATGCAAATAAATAAAGTGATGATCAACATCAATATAAAAATAAGACTTAAACAAAATCAGTGTAAAGAACTGTGCAAAAACACAAATATCACAGAATTTTACGGATACTGAATTCTACTCAAAACTTCAGTTTTGTGCTGTATTGGCCATTCTCAAAGAGAATGTTACACCCCTGCACCACGGTGAGGTTACAGCACACGCAGGGGACAGAGGAAAAACGTCCCCAAAAATAAACGTATAAAGTGCGAGGTCAGTTAATACTTTTGAGTTACCTCTCAATTTCCAATAAAATCCTAATCAAATTTACAGGGAAAAGAAATATCTAATTATAAACTTTAGCAATTAAAATGAAAAAACAACGCTACATAACCTTGAGAATTAACACCCCCCCCCCAAAAAAAAAAAAGAAGAAAAAAAAAATAATAAAAAATAAATAAAAAATGTGCTATTTTACAAACTGAAGAAAAACACTAAAATCAACGTACAATAGACTTTCCTGAATATCAATCCCACCCACCACCCACAAGACACACCACCCCCCCCCCCACACACAACGGTAACAGACCTAGATAATTAACAAAAATATTCTTGCTGGACAAAATGTGCTATTTTACAAACTGAGGAAAAACGCCCCCAAAAATAAACGTATAAAGTGCGAGGTCAGTTAATACTTTTGAGTTACCTCTCATCTAACCGTATTACCGGCCAGCACCTAACTCCGTATGTCACGAACGTGGCCTAGTCAGAAACTTGTGAAATGTACAAAATTCGAAATCCCGATTTCACGAACAAGGGCGCGAGCGCGTCCGAGGCTAACACAAGACACACACTTCCTGTTGGTTCCTGCAAAACAACGGACGCTTGGAAAGCATTTTCATATAAAGGGAAAGAAAAAAGTTGCGAGAGACATTTGGCTTTTGTCAGCGGAACAATGGTATCCAAATCACTTGGGTACGTCTTGTGGGCACTCGGTAAGTACTTTATATACTGTGTTTGAATTGTGGTCTTGTTATGTCTAATGTATTTTATTGTTATAAATAACTTGTTATACATTGACAAATTTATTTTCGTCTAAATAATAAAAAGTTCAGAAAATGTTCTTAAAAATTATTACATCCATCTTTAATAAAAAGTTAAAATGATTTTTGAAAATATAACTGGCTTACAATTCATCGAAAAAAAACAACCCACACATTTCAGAGCGACCAATCTAATTAAAATTGTATTCCAGAATTTCCTAATATTTTCATTCCAAAACGCACGATGCCACATTAAAAAAATAATAATTAAATTAAATTTAATTTAAAATTTGTTTAAAATGCACGAAAACGCCGTTTTTGGCACACATTTACAAAAGCACTTCATGTATAACAATATACCTCTATATATTATGGGTACCATGTTTGCAAAAATAACTTATGATATGATGATTCAACATGGTATATAATAAAACTAGTAAATTTGTACTTTGCATTAGTATATAAGTTTGTTTAAGCTGTAGGTTTGTTTTTGGTTTCTTTTGTCTTCGTTTTTCATTTTGTTTTCGATGGTACATAATGTTATAAATGGAGGCGAGATTGTGAGATTATTAAAACTGTATTTGTATGTTGTATTAGTAAATTAGTATTTTGTATTAGTAAATTACGTATAGGCATGATTGTCATTTTATTATAATTGTAGTAGTACATGATGCTATAATATGGCGAAGCGATATTTTGCATTTGTAAATAATGTCATAATACTGAGAGGCAAGACTGTTGGTTTATATATAACTCGTTTAAAAACGTATCAAACTCGCTTTCGCTCGTTAGATATATTTTATACAGGACTCGTTGCGAGTAATTTTATCTAATATGGCCAATCATGTATTTCGATGTTAATCGGTATTTGTCGAGGCTCTCTTTCTCTCTCTCCTCTGGTCTGTCTCTATACTCACACACCACACACACACTCACTTCACACACTCACACACACACTCTCTCTCTCGTGCGCGCGCACACACATAATTAATTTTTTGTAAAATTCCAGCCGTAACGAGTGTCCGGGCAGGATCTTGGAGCTCGTCGGCCCAGAGTTCTGGCGGCGTCGACTGCCGCAATGCGAACAACCAGGGCTTTCTGGCGTCGCCCACCGACTGCACCATCTTCTTCAGGTGCGTGGACAACGTCCCCAAGCAGTTCAACTGTCCGGCGAACCTCCACTTCAACGCCGCCGCCAGCGTGTGCGACTGGCCTTCCAGCGCCGGCTGCAGCTCCGGCATCTCGTCACAGGCTTCCTACAAACCCCAGCAGCAGCCGAACTATATGCCGCAGCAGCCGCAACAGCCGCCGATGATGCAGCCACAGCGGCCACCACCTATGATGCAGCCACAGCGGCCACCACCTATGATGCAGCCACAGCGGCCACCACCTATGATGCAGCCACAGCGGCCACCACCTATGATGCAGCCACAGCGGCCACCACCTATGATGCAGCCACAGCGGCCACCACCTATGATGCAGCCACAGCAGCCACAAATGCCTATGATGCAGCCACAGCAGCCGCAAATGCCAGTGTACCAGAAACCCCAACGACCAGTTTATAAACAGCCACAAAGGCCAATACAGCCCATGCAGCCTATGCAACCCATGCAGCCTATGCAGCCTATGCAGCCCATGCAGCCTATGCAACCCATGCAGCCTATGCAGCCCATGCAGCCTATGCAACCAATGCAGCCTATGCAGCCAAGGCCACCTATGCCGCCAATGCGACCTATGCAGCCTATGCAGCCCAGGCCACCTATGCAGCCCAGGCCACCTATGCCACCTATGCAGCCTATGTACCAGAGGAAGCCCAAACAGTTCTTTAACCCAGGCTACATGCCGCCATTTTTCCAGCAGCCACAGAGCTTTAAAAAACAGAAGTTCCCCGTCCAGATGCCAATGATGATGGGTGGCGGAATGGGCGGAGGGATGATGGGTGGAGGAATGTTGGGCGGAGGAATGTTGGGCGGAGGAATAATGGGCGGTGGGATGCTGGGCGGTGGGATGATGGGGGGCGGAATGGGTGGAGGGATGATGGGTGGGATTATGATGCAACCAACTCTGTTCCCCCCATTTTTGCCACCAAAGCTTAAACTGGGTGGTATGGGTGGTGGCATGATGGGCGGTATGGGTGGTGGCATGATGGGCGGTATGGGTGGTGGCATGATGGGCGGTATGGGTGGTGGCATGATGGGCGGTATGGGTGGTGGCATGATGGGCGGAATGGGCGGTATGGGCGGGATGATGGGCGGATCGGGCGGCAAAGGAGGAGGAGGCATGTCGATGCCCATTCTTGTGCCCTACCCATTCCCACCAGGATGGTTCGGCAAGAAGTCGACCACCCCCTCTTCCAAGCTATCGACCACGCCAAGCACGGGAGGCAAATCCCCCACCATCATCATCCTGGGACCGCTCATGCCGCCAATGCTTCCGCCACCGTGCCAAGGTCCATTTGGATGTCTGCCAATCATCCCTACGCCATCTCCAATAGTTCTAACACCGTTGGGAGTGGGAGGAGCAGGAACAGGAACAGGACCACGGAGTCTAGGAGGACTATTCAACTCATTCGGGGTAAACACTTACCGGAACCAAGTTCTTGCACAGCAGACTCTGGCCAGAAACCCACCACGTAAGTTAAACTTTCATAATTTAAAACAAAAAAATAATTCTGGGCAGGGGTGGATCCAGGAGTTTGTAAAGGGAGGTGGGGTGGGGGTGAGTGTTTCAAAATTATAAATAGGGCAAGGTTAAATTTGACCGAGATCACAAAGATAGCGAGGTCTGTCGGTATAAAAGTTAAAGTTAAAGTTTGTGTTTTGTTTAACGAAACCACCAGAGCAGATTCATCTATGACCATTGGCTAGTGGATGTCAAACATTTGGTAATTATGACATATAGTCCTTCAAAGGAAGAAAGGAAGGAAATATTTTATTTTTAACGACGCACTCAACACATTTTGTTTACGGTTATATGGCGTCGAATATATGATGATTATGGACCACTCAGATATTGAGAGAAGAAACCCTCTGTTGCCACGTCATGTTCTTTTCGATTAGCAGAGGGGAATCTTTTATTTGCACTATCCCACAGATAGGATAACACATACCACGGTCTTTGATATACCAGTCATAGTGCACTGGCTGGAGCGAGAAAGAGCCCAATGGGCCCACCGACGGGGATCGATCCCATACCGACCGAGCATCAAGCGAACGCTTTACCACTGGGCTACGTCCCCACCTCCCCTCCTACAAAGGAAACCAGCTATAATGTTCCATCAGTAGCAAGGCATCTTTTATATGCAGCATCCCACAGGATAGCTGGAACGAGAAATAGCCAAATAAATAAACCCATCGGCGGGATCGATCCCAAGCATACGGAAACAAAGTAAATTGAACTGAATTGAACTGAATTAAATATGCACATTTTGTTTTCCCCTGCAGGGTGCCGAGTCACAATGGCAGACCGAGCGACTGAGCTGACGTTTGACTTCGTGGGCACGAACACGACGTCACAACAGTGTTCCGCCATGGAGGCCCTCATCAACTCCTACTTCATCACCGTCGTCGAGCGATTCACCACGCGGCAAGGCAGCAGCTGCGACGAGGTCATCACGCCCAGGATCCAGCTGAGGTGCACTTAGGTCAAAGGTCAGTATTGTTTGTAATGCTGTATTACTACGCGCCGTTTATGATTTGTAATTAAAAAAAAGAAGTTTTGTTTGTTGTGCCCAGGACAGCGTGGTTGAGTGTAGTAAGGTAGGATATAAGCAAGAAGATCAGTATAAAACCCCTCAAAACAACCAAAAAGAAAACAACAACCATAACAACAAAAACAACATCCCCAAAACAAAACAAAAACAAAACAACAAGAATTTTTTTAATTTTTAGCAATGTATGGAGTCTTGAAAATTTATAATTTATGGTCAAGACTGAAATCAATGGGTTAATTACTAAAATTTAAATTCTTCTAACTTTAGAAAAATATTATGATACAGTTATCTCAACACAATGCACATACTTTTCTTAAATCTCTATCTATCTATCCATCCATCCATCCATCCATCCATCCATCCATCCATCCATGTATGTATTGATGTATGAATATCTATATATTGTATGTATGTCGAGGTTGACTGTTACATACATAGCTATTAACGCACTGGCGCAGGGGATAATTAAATCCTTTCTGGCCCCACAAAGCGTCCCATGCCGTTGCTGGGACTCGAACCTGTGGCACCGATTCGCCCGCAAATTGCAAGACTAACCACGATACACTCTGAGCTATCGAAGCTTCCATAAAAAGGAAGTTCTTTTACTCAACCATATACATGGGGCCTACAATCTACGCGGTCGATTCCGCTTACGTGCATGAAACAGTGGGCAGACCTGGCACTGGCTAGTATGTATTGATGTATGAATATCTATATATTGTATGTATGTCGAGGTTGATTGTTACATACATAGATATTAACGCACCGGCGCAGGGGATAATTAAATCCTTTCTGGCCTCACAAAGTGTCTCATGCCGTTGCTGGGACTCGAACCTGTGGCACCGATTCGCCCGCAAATTGCAAGACTAACCACGATACACTCTGAGCTATCGAAGCTTTCATAAAAAGGAAGTTCTTTTAACTCAACCATATGCATGGGGCCTACAATCTACGCAGTCGATTCCGCTTACGTGCATGAAACAGTGGGCAGACCTGGCACTGGATGTATGTATGTATGCATGCATGTATGTAAGTATGTATATATCTATATATCTACCTACCTACCTACCTACCTACCTACCTATCTGTCTGTCTGTCTGTCTTTCTATAGGACCGAATTTACGAAGCCTGATTTTTTTTAAACACACGTGTTTAAAACATTGTACGTATATGTAGTTATACGCGAGTAAGACATAAACAGACTTTGTAAATTCGGCCCATAAACTTGTGTACAGCATGTTTAAGTTTTGTTCATTGGATGGAACTTAAAAATACTTTTTAAAATTTTATTTTCAGACGTTTTGTGATGGGGAATCAACTACATTCACATCCGGTATCGATTCACGTTTTTCTCATCTTCAAAAAACGGTACAGCGACACCTGGCGGAACTTTATCAGCTAGTTTACCGATTGATGGGAGATAAAAAGTTGATTTGTAAACTACACGTAATCAGACCTCTGTAACAGTGTTCTGCAGATGTATTCCTTTATAAACTATGTAAATATTTGACAAGTCTTTACGTTTGGAAGACATTTTATTTTATTACTATGAATTACAACTTTTGTCAAACAATAATGATTATTTGTTGTATATTTAGAATGTTTAGACTGATGTTTTCCTTTTTGAAATAAAATCGGTCCTCGAATTATAGGACCAAAGTTGAGCTATCACTCAAGAAATCCTGTTTGGACACAGCAGAACTATTTTAGTAATGATATTTTCGTAAGTATTATACGCAATTCCTAATCATAGTTAAAAAAACCCGAATCAATGAATTTTTAACGTCACCCAAGCACAAAATAAATGGAAAAGAAAACTAGAAAGAAAAACACCCAAAAAGTCTATATTTAAGAAAAAAAGTTAAAAAAAAAAAGAAAAGAAAAAGAAAAAGAAAAAATAATAACTGTTTTTGTTCTGGATTTCCCACCCCCTCCAATTTTAGTTCTTAACTTAATTACAAATACATAAGTTGGTGCCAGAAAAAAATATAGATTATGTAACATGAGTTATTTATGAAATCAAAGTGACGATTTTGAACACGATTATAGACTTCGTCTTATTGTACACATGTATATAGTTTAAAACATATTCTTTTTGTAAACATTTTGTGTGTTTATTTTATTGTGTGAAATTGTTGTGTTTTACTTATATAATATATAATACAACGTGATTTAATTTTTTTTTTATTTATTTATTTCCATTCTTAAAAACATTGAAACATTTCCGTACCCTCGTCAATTAAATACAGCTGTATTTGTTTTTGCACATATTTTGCATAATCAGCGGCGTACCATGAGGCTGAGAGGTGGGGGTGCATTTGTCTGGCGTTGCACTGTCGGAGATAAGGCCACCACCATCACCACCCTTCTGAATAATGGCTGTTAAATGAAGTTAAACTGATTTGTTTATAAGCATTATTTACAATGCACACAAAATTTTAAATAATCAGGGCCGAATTTAGAAAGCTTGTTTTTCATTTGCACGCGTGTATACGTAACTACATGCATTTACATGCCTAAACATCTTCGTTTAAGAAAAAAACAGGCTTCGTAAATTCGGATCTATCTATTCTAATATTTTTAGATTAGTTTAAGCTACATTATTGCCAAGAAAGCAAACATTGATTAAATAAACATAAATGGATACATCATAAATATAAAAAATGTCTTCACGATCACAATGACAATAGATATAATTTACTCTTTCCGATCTAGGCCAAATTAACGGTAAAAAAAGAACAAACACAAAAACTGTGTCGTAATCATACCAAAGTGGTTTAAGCACGCCTGTTGTGGGCACAGCATCTGGTCTTGGTCAGCGCATACGTACAAGCGGAGAAATATTTCGGGGCCATTCTGTCCTGTGGGACTTTTTTCTTGTAGAGTCACTGTTTCGAATAAATTGAAGTCGCCATTGTTGTACAATTTAATGTTTGTAATTAGGAGATGGCCTCGTAAGTTGGATAACTTGTCCACAATCCTTTTGTGTGTGTGTGTGTGTGTCTATATATATATATATATATATATATATATATAT
Source organism: Gigantopelta aegis (assembly GCF_016097555.1). Taxonomy (NCBI): domain Eukaryota; kingdom Metazoa; phylum Mollusca; class Gastropoda; order Neomphalida; family Peltospiridae; genus Gigantopelta; species Gigantopelta aegis. The sequence goes on along the minus strand of NC_054713.1, from coordinate 7,562,578 downwards.
ATATATATATATATATATATATATATATACACACACACACACATTATATGCCATAAACTATTTTTTTTAACTGACATATTATTTGTTCTTAAATCTGACTAACTAGCGCTTTAAAGAATCTCTATGTCAACTAAGTATAATTAAAGAAGGAATAGTTTTATTTAACGACGCACTCAACACATTTTATTTACGGTTATATGGCGTCGGACATATCGTATCATGAAGTCGTAAAATATTAAAACCATCATGTCGGGGGCAGATCTTTTCAGGGAACTCGAAGGATATGCCCATGACAGGCGTGCTTGAATTTTCGGTGAAAGTCAACATGGGTCGTAACTGATCAATGATTAATTTTAAACTTGTTTTTAAACATCAATGTTCGGACATCGAATTTTGCGAATAAGAAAGTAAAGTTTGTTTTATTTAACGACGCCACTAGAGTACATTGATTTTTAATCTTATCATCGGCTACTGGACGTCAAACATATGGTCATTCTGACACTGTTTTTAGAGGAAACCCGCTGTCGCCACATAGGCTACTCTTTTTTACGACAGGCAGCAAGGGATATTTTATTTGCGCTTCCCACAGGCAGGATAGCACAAACCATGGCCTTTGTTGAACCAGTTATGGATCACTGGTCGGTGCAAGTGGTTTACACCTACCCATTGAGCCTTGCGGAGCACTCACTCAGGGTATGGAGTCGGTATCTGGATTAAAAATCGCATGCCTCGACTGGGATCCGAACCCAGTACCTACCAGCCTGTAGACCGATGGCCTGCCACGACGCCACCGAGGCCGGTTTTGCGAATAAGAGGGCATAGACAGATGGAGGTGTTTGTTTTTATAACATTACGGCCAGAAGGCAGAGCACCAAGTCAAACTTCAACAATGGTCTTCATATAACACAACAAATACACAAAAATGAATGGTTCATGTTTTTTAAAATAATAACACAACTATCAGGAGTTGCGTTCAATATGATGACATGCAAAATAAGGCGCAGTCGGTTTGGTCAGGAGACTCTTTAATTTCCGGGGCATCGGGGCAGATGATTAGGGCATGACCGCATGGCCGCCATTACTTTCGAACCCTGAATGTTTTTGTTGTCCATGTGCTTTTGTTTTTTAGTCTGTTCTTCCGCACGTGTGTTACGTGTTATAGGAAGTTTAATTTCAGCAGAGAATTAAATGGTTCTTGATCTGTAACGGTTTACTCATCAATTAGGCAGTTTCTGTTGATTATAATGTATCACGTGTTTGTTTGTAAAATAAATAAATAAATATATATTAATTTATGTGTGTCATTTATTATTATTATTATTCTAGTTTTATTAAGTTTATAATATGACTGAAAAAGGAAGGGCCGCAGCATTTTGATTTTAAATCATAGTCTATTATGTCTATGGCATACATGCTAAAAATTAAAGTTAATGACGTTAAATTTGTTTGACGACATCACTAGAGTGATTTGATTTATTAATCATCGGCTATTGGATGTCAAACATTTAGTGCTTATTAGATACATTTCTCCATTAGCAGCAAGGGATCTTTTATATGCACTTTCCTGCAGACAGGATAGTACATACCACGGTCTTCAATATGCCTGTTGTGGGGCACTGGTTGGGACGGGAAAAAACCTCAGTAAGAGAATATGTCCATCGAGGGGATTCGATCCTATGAACCAATTACCGTAGGGGAACGTTTTACCAACTGAGCTAGATTCTGTCCGTGAGGCGTATGCCTGACTGCAAATTTTCATTTACAGGACCTACTGCTACTGAAAAAACCCCCCACCAATAAACAATGTTTTTACGCAAAATGTTCATGGGCAGGCCAATAAATATTACGGACTTTGATATATCATTGAAAGGCACTGGTTGGGAAGGGAACAACAACAACCAAAACAAAAACCCTCAAGACCAAATAATGAAGTTAAACCCTCCAAAAGTCTCACCCCAAAATGAACAAACCTCCCCCCCCAACAAACCCCCCCCCCCCAAAAAAAAACCCACTAAACAACACAACAACCAACAAAAAAACAAAACAAAAACAGAACAAACAACCTAACCGTGTCCATAATGGGCGGTCGTACCTGAGATCCATCACACCTCAGGCAAAACGTACCGCCAAAATGTGCAGTTTTCCCTGTGGTGTCCTTCGACTGTTTCTTCTGAGCTGTTCACATTGACATATTACTTGTCGCATCTTCCGCCGCAAACGCAGTGCATGTGTACTTCAGTGCACCCATCGTTCTCAGACGCTAAAGAAACTTGTCAGGAGCGTGTGCAAGGGGTGGAGAGGAGGGTGTCGAACCCTTTACCCTGCTCCAATGGTATTTTATTTTTCTGAAATATATTTTTGGAGAAACACGACCCTACCCTCCTCTAGAAATTGCCAGCACACGCGTCTTCTGGACTATACCACGTTGCTACTATATTTACAATAGCGGGTAACAAACACCCATAAAAGAGAGACACAGAGAGAGAGAGACAGAGACAGAGAGAGACAGAGAGAGACAGACAGACAGACAGACAGACAGACCGAGACAAAGAGAAAGAGATGGGCAGAGACAGACACAGAGAAAGACAGAGATACATAGCAAGACGGAGAGAGACAGCGAAACAGAAATAGATTTTCTCAGACCACTTTTATCAAATTACAAAGTCATCAGATTAAAAGGGACAATGATTAGTGGATGATAAGACAAGGACTGGAATGTAGAGCTGGATAGCAATGTAAATTAAAACTGATTCTAGATGTCACCGATACAGTAATAGCTTAATAATATTTGATGGTATCAACCTGATAGCTTTTTGTGATATTAGGTTAAAAACATTTTGTGCTATTTGGTTATCAACTGGATAACATTTAATGATAGTAGGTTATCAACCTGATAACATTTTGTGATATTTGGTTATCAACTGGATAACATTTTATAACAGTAGGTTATCAACCTGATAACATTTTGCGATATTAAGTTATCAACCTGATAACATTTTATAATAGTAGGTTATCAACCTGATAACATTTTGTGATAGTAGGTTATCAACCTGATAACATTTTGTGATATTAAGTTATCAACCTGATAATATTTTGCACCTCAAGCTGGTTCCCGATTGGACATGATTCCCGGACAATTTTGAAATGAAGATGCTCACAGACGCATTTTCAGAGCAATTTAGTTTTGTATATTGTAGATGAAGAATGTTTTTTTTTCGTTTTTTTCAAAGTTATTAAAATGACACTTCAAACGAGCAGGCGTGGGTAACGGAACCCCGTGTGATATCCCTGGGTCCGCCAGTGATACCTATAGTTCTAGTTCCTGTGACACAGCTACACTACCGTTTTTGTCAGGATTTTTTTATGACGGCATCGACAACGCGGTAATGCAGTAACAACATTGTCTTCGTTTTTCCTCGGGCGGAACGTAGCCCAGTGGTAAAGCGCTCGTCTGGTGCGCGGTCGGTCTAGGATAGATCCCCGTCGGTATACCCATTGGACTGTTTCACGTTCCAGCCAGTGCACCACGACTAGTATATCAAAAGCCGTGGTATGTGCTATCCTGTCTGTGGAATGAATGGTGCATATAAAATATCCCTTGGTACGAATGGAAAAATGTAGCGGGTTTCCTCTCTATGACTATGTCACAATAACCAAATGTTTGACATCCAGTAGCCGATGATTAATAAATCAATGTGCTCTAGTGGTGTCGTTAAACACAACAAACTTCTTCTTTCCTTTTCTCCTCTTGTTGGTTTTCTTCTTTTTTTCTCATAAGTGGTGTAACAAAGGCCGTGGTATGTACTATCCTGTGGGATGGTGCATATAAAAGATCCCTTGCTGCTATTTGAAAACAGTAGCCCATTGAGTGGCGACAGCGGGTTTCCTCTCTCAATATCTGTGTGGTCCTTAACCATATGTCTGACGCCATATAACCATAAATAAAATGTGTTGAGTGCGTTGTTAAATAAAACATTTCCTTCCTCCTTCCTTTTTTTTTATTCTGTGTGTGTGTGTGTGTGTGTGTGTATCACTATGTCATTGCCCCTCTATATCTCTCTCTATATATGTGTCTCTACCACTCACTATCTCTCTCTCTCTCTCTCTCTCTCTCTCTCTCTCTCTCTCTCTCTCTCTCTCTCTCTCTCTCTCTCTCTCTCTCTCTCTCTCTCTCTCTCTCTCTCTCTCTCTCTCTCTCTCTCTCTCTCTCTCTCTCTCTCTCTCTCTCTCTGTCTGAAAATCAGTGTCTACTCATACCACGGTGAGAGTGTTTTTGCAACACCCGGTAATGATCTGTGACAGATGTGCACTTAAGGAGTAAACCTTTTCCCTTCTCCCCAAAACACCCCTCCCAAAAAATACCCGAAACAACAACAACAAACCCATACACGAAAAACCAAACAAAAAACAAACAAATAGAAAACAACAAGAACAAAACCCAAAACAAACAACGAAACAACAGCGGCGGTAGCAGTGACGATAGTATTATTACCTGAGCGGCTACTGGGTGTCAGAGAGAGAGAGAGAGAGAGAGAGAGAGAGAGAGAGAGAGAGAGAGAGAGAGAGAGAGAGAGAGAGAGAGAGAGAGAGAGAGAGAGAGAGAGAGAGAGAGAGAGAGAGAGAGAGGAGAGAGAGAGAGAGAGAGAGAGAGAGAGAGAGAGAGGAGAGAGAGAGAGAGAGAGACAGGAGAGAGCGAGAGAGAGAGAGAGAGAGAGAGAGAGAGAGGAGAGAGAGAGAGAGAGAGAGAGAGAGAGAGAGAGAGAGAGAGAGAGAGAGAGAGATAGAGAGGGGGTGGGGGTGGGGGTGCGGAGGGGCACTCTTGCCGATAAAATACGAGTAATTAAAATAATAATGGATCTTGTATATTCACTTTTAAACGTTTTCTCATAGGCAGGACGGAGCATAGCACTGGTTGGGATGAGAAACTACTGCAAGATATCTTGATTTCAGAATATGTTTAAAATGTTTCATATTTTGTAAGATATCTGTTATTTTACATTGATAGATAAACATTTTTAGCAAGTAATAGAAACAGATCACAAATTTGGTCAGTTGTTGTAATATTATTTTCTCCTCATAGAATTGATTTAGCATCGAGAGATAAATATTGAATATGAGGACATTTATCAAGTAAGAATTAGATAAAGGAGTTCCAAAAGGTTTTGATTGGTAAGTAGTCCTCCAAAAAGAAGTAATGTGGTTTCTGGAGTGCTTTTACAAAATATATAAAGATTAGTTTCAGCTTTGTTTTGTTTTTTTAATAAAAAATGTTAGTTGTAATAATTCTATGGAATAATCTGCATTGGAACCACCTTAACTTAGTATATAGATTTGTCTTAATAGGTTTGGAATATATTGTTGCCCAACTGATTTAGGAATTAAAGAGTTCTTTCCATTTTGCTTCTGTCCTTAATTTGTTAACTGTAGTTACTAAAATATAGTAATATGTTTTAGAGCCCTTTTTGACCGAAAATAGTTCTCTCAAAACAATGGTATAACGCAGAAGGAGAACGACTCTAGTTGAACAATCTTTAGTCGTCTAAGGTATTTTGTAATTGCTTGAACACTGCCATAATAAGTTATAAAGGACAGTTCAGTATCAAAGTTATCTTGAATTTTTAACAATGTATGAATTTTACCACGTGTGTTAAACAAATCTGTAATCTGAAAGATACCTTTTTGATGTCAATTTGAGTTATAGAAAGGCTTTTTATCGATACACATATTAGTTATAAAATATTGGTTCTGTCAACTAGTTGATGGCAAAATATTATGTGCAAAAGCATTGAAGGCATTCAGACACTCTTTTCAAAATTTGTTATTTACTTTGCCTGCCAAGACTTTGGATAGGAATTTCCCAAACAAGCTATATTGTTAAAATCTAGAACTGTCGATAAAAGTAGGTTCTTTCATTTACAGTCCTTTATTACATCCAACATCTTTCTCATCCATATAAGTTTAAGGGCTTTTACATACGCATATATATCTACTATACCGAGACCACCTTCACTGACAGGACGACAAGCTATTGTTCTTTTGATTCTATCAGATTTATTATTCCTGAGGAATCTAAATAGAATATTATTTAATTATTTAAGAAAATCTCCAAGTGGATTTGGAAGAGTCAAGAAAAAGTAATTAAGTTTAGAAATAAGTGAAGACTTAATAATTAAAATTTTGCTGAGAGGTGTAATAATACGTTTCATCCATATATTAATAACGTGTTTGATTTCAAACAGTTTATTTTAAAAATTAATATGACTCATTTCATCTGTATTTATTGTGAACGTGATTCCAAGAATTTTCAACATTTTGGGGTTCCATTCTACTTTTAAGTGTGGTAAATATATGTCTTTACTAAAAAAAAAAAAAATTAATATGGTAAAAAATTCAAAACAACTTCTTTCTTTGTAAGGTGTCGACTTGGTGGCACGTTTCAAAACTTAATAATTTAAACAACAATTTAGAGCGAACAAATTGACAAGTTTTTTTTAACAACCAACATGTAATGAAGCGTAGTCGAACTTGCGTTTCGGAAGTTTTTTTAAATTGCCGAAAAACACCGCGAGCAAGATTTTTGAAGAGTGCATCAAAGGTAATATTTACTGAAACAATGTTTAGAAATAATTTCTGATTAAAACCTACTAAAATAATGTGACACTAGCAAAAATTGCAAAAAACTAAACAAAAAACAACAACAAAATAATCCACTGGCATTTTATTGAGTAGAAAAGATTCCTATCCTAGTTGCTCTTCACATGAAGTAGATTGACACTTTAAGTTTTTAAATATTATATGACAGAAACGGGTCTTTTATCAAAATACAAACATATCTACAGCTTTAATAAACTCACTACCTCATCTACCATGTTATAAGCTATTTTACTAATTTAAAATACAAACACAACTACAGTTGTAATAAACTCACAATCTTGTCGACCATATTGTAAGGTTATTAAACTAATACAAAATACAAACCTAATTACAGTCTTAATAAACTCACAATCTCTCTTCACCTTATTATAACATCATTTACTAATAAAAATTCAAACACAACCACTGTTTTAATAAACTTACAATCGCGCCTTGTGATATTATAACATCGTTTACTAATGCAAACTAAAAACACAACCACTGTTTTAATAAACTCACAACCTCTACTCACCTTATTATTACATCATTTACTAATACAAAATACAAACACAACCACTGTTTTAATAAACTCACAATCTCTACTCACCTTATTATTACATCATTTACTTATACAAAATACAAACACAACCACTGTTTTAATAAACTCACAATCTCTACTCACCTTATTATAACATCATTTACTAATACAAAATACAAACACAACCACTGTTTTAATAAACTCACAATCTCTCTTCACCTTATTATAACATCATTTACTAATACAAAATACAAACACAACCACTGTTTTAATAAACTCACAATCTCTACTCACCTTATTATAACATCATTTACTAATACAAAATACAAACACAACCACTGTTTTAATAAACTCACAACCTCTCCTCACCGTATTATAACATCATTTACTAATACAAAATACAAACACAACCACTGTTTTAATAAACTCACAATCTCTACTCACCTTATTATAACATCATTTACTAATACAAAATACAAACACAACCACTGTTTTAATAAACTCACAATCTCTACTCACCTTATTATAACATCATTTACTAATACAAAATACAAACACAACCACTGTTTTAATAAACTCGCAATCTCTCTTCACCTTATTATAACATCATTTACTAATACAAAATACAAACACAACCACTGTTTTAATAAACTCACAATCTCTCTTTACCTTATTATAACATCATTTACTAATACAAAATACAAACACAACCACTGTTTTAATAATCTCACAATCTCTCTTTATCCTATTATAACATCATTTACTAATACAAAATACAAACACAACCACTGTTTTAATAAACTCACAATCTCACTTTACCTTATTATAACATCATTTACTAATACAAAATACAAACACAACCACTGTTTTAATAAACTCACAATCTCTCTTCACCTTATTATAACATCATTTACTAATACAAAATACAAACACAACCACTGTTTTAATAAACTCACAATCTCTACTCACCTTATTATAACATCATTTACTAATATAAAATACAAACACAACCACTGTTTTAATAAACTCACAATCTCTCTTCACCTTATTATTACATCATTTACTTATACAAAATACAAACACAACCACTGTTTTAATAAACTCACAATCTCTACTCACCTTATTATAACATCATTTACTAATACAAAATACAAACACAACCACTGTTTTAATAAACTCACAATCTCTACTCACCTTATTATAACATCATTTACTAATACAAAATACAAACACAACCACTGTTTTAATAAACTCACAATCTCTCTACTACCTTATTATAACATCATTTATTAATACAAAATACAAACACAACCACTGTTTTAATAAACTCACAATCTCTCTTTACCTTATTATAACATCATTTACTAATACAAAATACAAACACAACCACTGTTTTAATAAACTCACAATCTCTACTCACCTTATTATAACATCATTTACTAATACAAAATACAAACACAACCACTGTTTTAATAAACTAACAATCTCACCACACCATGTTATAACACCGCCTTTGTCCACAAATCACCGGCCTCGGTGGCGTCGTGGCAGGCCATCGGTCTACAGGCTGGTAGGTACTGGGTTCGGATCCCAGTCGAGGCATGGGATTTTTAATTCAGATACCGACTCCAAACCCTGAGTGAGTGCTCCGCAAGGCTCAATGGGTAGGTGTAAACCACATGCACCGACCAGTGATCCATAACTGGTTCAACAAAGGCCATGGTTTGTGCTATCCTGCCTGTGGGAAGGGCAAATAAAAGATCCCTTGCTGCCTGTCGTAAAGAGTAGCCTATGTGGCGACAGCGGGTTTCCTCTCCAAATCTGTGTGGTCCTTAACCATATGTCTGACGCCATATAACCGTAAATAAAATGTGTTGAGTGCGTCGTTAAATAAAACATTTCTTTCTTTCTTTCTTGTCCACAAATTGTAAACTGTCGGGATAAATGGTAAATTGTTAACATAGTTTGCAAGTTATCTGACCGAAAATAAAGAGTTGTATTAGAAAATCAGTCTTCTCACACTATAACTCTTCCAGCTAGTGTCCCCCAAGGTTCTGTTCTTGGTCCTATCCTGTTTATGATCTAGTTAATGATATTGTTTCCGGTATACGCTTCTCCGAGACACTGAAATTTAGTATACATTTCAATTTTACCTACTTGTGATATTTTAACACATTTACAAAGCTCTTTACACATGTTGTAACATTTTAAATTTGCGCGTATTAATATGTGAGATAAAAAGTGATTAAAGTTTTGCTCTGCAAAAACTGAAACCATGACAGAAATTACATCCTACTTGAAACGTAATTGCCTATAAGCAAGACAAACAAGTTAAAAAAATTCCTTTGAAGAGTTTTAAAACACAACAGCAAATGCACAAATAATGCATTTACTTCCCTGTATCTGGACACACAAAAATCCATTTTGTGTATACGAGAGTAACATTTCACAGCACAGCAAAAAATACCTTATCATTCTTTGCCATGCAGAAAGACGGTTTTCGTGGTAACGCGAAAGCAGGGGTCGAAATATTTGAAAGAAGCGCGGTCAATTATCGGTACGCCGCGAAACCAGATCCTCAGGTTAACATTAAAGCCGTAACACCGCGTGACACAAAAAACATTGTTAACTGACCGTGAACGAAACACAACGATGTAGCAAAACGTTGTTTGGTATACGTGTCTTTGCGCCGCCATTTAACGGGCCCGCGCGAGCTCGCGCGTAACATCGCTACTTCCTGCTACTTCCTGTTGGATGGCGGCACGTTTTGAACGATTGGTATAAATAAAAAGGCAGACGGGTAATTTTGCAAACATAAAATGCGAGAGGTCTCAAAATGAAGACCTTACTTTTAGGATACATTCTAATCTCAATAGGTAAGACTGGGGTTTTTTTCTTTTTCTTTTTAGGTTATTTTTTATTATAGTAGTTTATATTTTTTTAAAGGCATTTGTAGTGTGTAAGAGCATCACGTGCATTATAGATAATGTTTTAATGATTTCGCTTTCATATATAAACTGTTTATTTGTATTCTGTACCTTTAATATAATATTTCAAGGGATTCGCTTTAATGGGTAAACTGTGTATTTGTATTTATACATTTAAGATAATATTGCAAAGGACTCGCTTTAATAGATAATTTAAAAAAATATTTTAAGGAATTTGCTTTAATAGATAAATAGTTTATTTGTATTTTGTACAATTGAAACGATAGTTCAAGGTGTGCGCTTTAGTAGTTAACATGTTTATATTTATTTGTAATTAAAAAAAAAGGTTTTTAGTACATTTAAGAAAATATTTCAACGGTTTCCCCAAGTACTGTAAACTAAAGATAATATTCGCTTTAATAGATACTAGTACATTGTGTATTTGAATTTGTACATTTAAATACTATTTCAAGGGATTCGGTTTTATAGATAAAACGTTTATTTGAGTTTGTACATTTATGAGAATATATCAGTGGATTCGCTGTAATTGATAAATTGTTTATTTGAATGTGTACATTTAAGAGAATATTGCAACTGTTTTGTTTTAATAGACAGATGTTTATTTGTATTTTTTACATTCAAGAGAATATTTCAAGGCATTCGCTTTAATAGATACAATTTTTTATTTTATTTGTAATAAAAAAATTAAAGGGGACTTTAGCACATTTAAGAGAATATTTCAAAGGTTTCCCTTTAATATATAACATGTTTAATTTTATTTGTAATTACATTTTTAAAAGGGATTTTAGTACATTTAAAAGAATGTTTCAAAGGTTATGCTTTGAGAGATATTTTTTTAATATTTTTTTTATTTTGTACATTCAAGAGAATATTTCAAGGCATTCGCTTTAATAGATTACATGTTTAATTTTATTTGTAATTAAATTTTTAAAAAGGGATTTTAGTACATTTAAGGGAATATTTCAAAGGTTTCGCTTTAATAGGTAAATTGTTTATTTGTACTTGTACATTAAAGATAATATTCGTTTTAATTAATACATTGTTTATTTGTATTTTGTACAGTTCAATGGGTTCGCTTTAAATGGTAAATTATTCATTTGAATTTGTACATTTAAGAGAATATTTCAAGGAATTCGTTTTAATAGATAACATGTTTAATTTTAATTTTAATAAAAAACCCAAAAAACAATTAAATGTTTTAGTACAGTAAAGAGAATACTTCTAAGGTTTGACTTTACTAGGTAAACTGTTGATTTGCATTTTTTTTCTTTTCCCTTTATAATCAGTTTTATGACTAAAACTTTACTACTGTTTGAGAAATATTGCTCCATCATTAAGTAAATATGTGTAGTGTTTAGTCGTAAATCGAAATAAATGAAAATTTAAAAATGTGTCTCAAACATGTTTCTAAACAATTTGGCCGCCTGTAAAATATACAGTGCCTAAATCGGAGTTGTTGATAACGTTATACTCTGAATACGGAATTCTTAAAATTCATCACTTGTTGGCAGCAGCTATCATTTTTAATTTTAAGAAATAAATAAATAAAAATTTAAATAAATAAATAAGAAGAAAATAAGTTAAAAATAGATCAGTAAGAAATTAAAAAAAACCCCAAAACAACAACAAAAAAAGAAAACGAAAAAGAAAAGAAAGAAACAACAGACAGCAAACATACAAACAAAACCCCCAAACAAACAAATAAATAGAACCAAATAAATAAATAAATAAACTTTCTTTGAGGTCACAAGTCTGTATATTCTTTCCATTTGAAAACCATCACATTGTCTATAACAAAAAACAGAGCTCACACTGGAAAGAATGATGTCTTAGCCAATTGTGACACATGTACAGTTTCCCATGCAAATGGCAAATTTGGTAAAGGACAGGAATGAGCCCTAAACATGGAACAGCGCCTAGTGGTAAGACACTCCCTTGATCTCTGTTGGTGGGCCCATTGAGCTATTTATCGTTCCAGCCAGTGAATCACGACTGCTATATCAATGACCGTGGTATGTGCTATCCTGTCTATGGGATGGTGCATATAAAAGATGCCTTGCTACTAATAGAACAATGTAGTAGGTTTCCTCTCTAAGACTAGATGTAAAAATTACTAAATATTTGATATCCAATAGCCGATGATTAATACATCAACGTGCTGCTGCGGTGTCGTTAAAGAAAACAAACAAACTTATGACGTTCAGCAGTAGAAGAATAAAAGACTACCTTCCACGATTTGTCTTGCTGAACAGCTAGAAATAAAGGACAAACTTTTTGCAGTTTTTAAAAAACCAATAAAACAACAACAACACCCACCTACTTTCATCCCTACAAATAAATAAATAAATACACAGATAAATATATAAATAAATAACTAAATATATAAATAAATAAGGGTCGGCCCTTTAGTTTTAGGTAAGGTCGGGTTCCCTGAAACAATTTTGTTATACCTTATTAAATCTGAACAACAAAACGATCAAGACTCTGTCGTTGCACAATGCAGAGTCGAAGAAGCATTTGGCACAATATTGGTTGACTCCATGAATCTCTATCTAGTGCCTCATCTATAGGAATCATGTGCTGAGGAGACGTTGACATTCCTTCCCTTTCTTTTTTCCAGCGGCGCCACGAGTCGGCGCCGGGTCATGGAGCTCTTCCGCCCAGAGCAGCTCCGTGGACTGCAACAACGCCGACGACATGGGCTTCCTGCCCGACAGCAACAACTGCAACATCTTCTACCGCTGCGTGCACGGCAAGGCCATCAAGTTCGACTGTCCGGGCAACCTGCACTTCAACCCGAGCATCAGCGTGTGTGACTGGCCCTCCAGCGCCGGGTGCAACGGCGGAGCTCAGCCAGCTTACAACTCGGAGCCTGCCTTCCCTTACGCCCCTCCCCCAAGGCCGCCCAGCTACCAGCCGAAAGCTCCACAGCCCCCACCCATGATGCAGCCCCAACAACCGCCACCACCCCCTCCTCCGCCAATGAGGCCAAGACCGCCGCCGATGATGCAGCCTCAGCGACCTCCAATGCAGCCACAGCCTCAGCGACCTCCAATGCAGCCACAGCCTCAGCCTCCACCAATGATGCAACCTCAACCTCCACCAATGCAGCCAGTGTACCAACAGCCGACCTACCAGAAACCAAAATATCCCCCACCTCCTCCCCCACCGCCAATGCAGCCCCAGCAACCAATGTATCAGCAGCCGTCCTACCAGAAACCAAAATATCTCCCACCTCCACCACCGCCAATGCAGCCCCAACAACCAATGTACCAGCAGCCGTCCTACCCACAACCACCAGTCTACCAGAAACCAAAATACAGACCTCCTCCTCCTCCTCCTCCTCCAATGCAGCCGGTCTACCAGCAACCGACTTACCAGAAACCCAAATACCGGCCACCACCGATGTACCAGCCACCCATGCAGCCGGCACAGCCGCCGATGTACCCAATGCAGCCTATGTACCCGATGCGGCAGCAGCAGCCTATGTACCAACCGATGCAGCAGGTTCAGTCGAAGTATTTCAACAAGGCGTTCTTGCCGCCATACCTGCAGAAGAAGCTGGCGAAGCAGTCCATGTTCGCGCAATTCCCCATGACCAGCCAGATGAAGAAGAGGCCCCCGATGATGATGATGATGTTCCCGCAGATGATGGGAGGCAACATGATGATGGGCGGCGGCATGGGAGGCGGCATGGGCGGCGGCATGGGAGGCGGCATGGGCGGCGGAATGGGAGGAGGATGGATGGGCGGAATGGGAGGTGGTTCGATGGGCGGAATGGGCGGTATGGGCGGTGGTTCGATGGGCGGTATGGGCACTATGGGCGGTATGAGCATGGGCGGAATGGGAGGCATGGGGATGCCCATCCTCATCCCCTACCCCGCCCCTCCAGGCTGGTTCGGCAAGAAGACGACCACCTCACCCAAGAAGAGTACTACACCCGCTTCTGGAAACAAACCCAACATCATTGTCATCGGCCCGCTCCTGCCCCCTCTGTTCCCACCACCACCGGTTTGTGGAGTGAATCCCAACGCCCCGTGTCCACCGATCATCCCAACGCAGACGCCAATACTAGTTACCCCACTTGGACCTCGAGCCTTTGGTCAAAATCCTCTGAATGGTCTGCTCAGCTCATACGGAGTCCAGAACCAATATCCTGGAGTCCAGAACCAATTTCCAGGGATCCAGAGGCCACCAGCTATACCTCCAAGCCGTGAGTACACGTTTAGGGTATTAATGTAGAGAGATTCATCGTAACCAAGTGGTAAAGCGCTTGCTCGATGTGCGGTCGGTCTGGGATCAATCCCCTGCCAGTGCACCACGACTGGTATAAAAAAGGCCGTGGTATGTCTGTGGGATGATGCATATAAAAGATTCCTTGCTGCTAATCGACAGCGGGTTTCCTCTCTCAAGCTGTGTGGTCCTTAACCATATGTCTGACGCCATATAACCGTAAATAAAATGTGTTGAGTGCGTCGTTAAAACATTTTTTTTTTAGAGAGATTCATATTATTATAAATACCCATATGCCCCTTTATTATCAACAGTAGTTAACAATACTGTGTTAAATTATATGACCATATTGCTATACCATTCTACATGCGATTTTAATTATATCTGTGTACATGTTTCAGTCATTCTCCACCATTGCACTGCACTATTGTATATACATGTATGTATTAGTTTATATGTCCAATACTGTTTATGACATTAAGCTGTAAAGCTCAACGCAATAAACAACTTGAACTTGAAGCTGGCCTAAAGCGTCATCCATTGTGCCTTTTCCCCGACAATAGAGTCCCTTTTAATGGCTAATGGGGCGATCACACTGGCCCGAATGAGCTTCCGTTTGTTTTCCGTATACGAAAGTGGTGTGATTTTTTAAAATGGCCGAATGTCCCTCCGAATGTGTTTTCCCCAATGTATCACCGAATGCTTTCCGTTTGTTTTCAGTATGGTTTCAGAATGCTTTCAGAATAGACCGAATACTTCCCGCATGTTGACTTCGAAAGGTTTCCTTTCCGAACGCTTTCCGTATGCTTTCCGAATGCTTTCCGAACACGGCGAATCGACCTAGAATGGACCGAACTCTTTCCGCAAGGGTTCGGAAAGCGTTCGGAAAGGGTTCGTCATGTTCTATGTCCATTCGGGGTGTTCGGAAAGCATACGGAACATACTGTGCATTCTGGAAGTGTACGAGCAGTTCGGAAAATGTTCTGAAAGAATACTGGAAGGGTTCTGGCTATTCGTTATACATTCGGCGGCATAAATGAAAAAAAAATCCGGAAAGGATACTGAAAACGTTCGGAAAGCATTCGTCATGTTTTTGGGGTGTTCGGAAAGCATACGAAACCCAACCTCCTTTAATTCCGAATGCACCAAGAACTAGACGCATGCTTCCCGAACGTTTTCCGTACATGCCGTATGCTCCTAGAATGCTTCCCGAATACACATGGACGCCACATTCGGATGGTCGATGAAAATTATTTTGAACATGCACACCACATTTTTGGAGCTACCGAATGCCGTTCCGTATGCATCCGTACGGAGCCGAACAGCCAGTATGCTCCTAGAACACACCGAATGCTTCCCGAATACGATCCGTTCGCTCCCCGAACACCCAAATTCCTATTCGGAAAACAAACGGAATGGCATTCGGGCCAGTGTGATCGGGCCATTACAGTATACGTTAAATATCTTTTGTTGTTTGAAACAGCAATGTCTGCATGCCTATATATTCAATGTTTGTTGGTTTTTAATTATTTTATTTTTATTTATTTTATTTATTTTATTTATTTTTTTATTTGCTGCAGTTGTTGTTATTGGGTTTTTTATTTGCTCAGTTGTTGTTATTGGGGGGTTTTCTTTTTCTTGGGGTTTTGTTGTTTTTTTGCTTTTATATTAGTTTTTGCTTCTTTTTTTTTTACATCACAAACTAAATACATGAAACCCCTATAAACCGCACACCCACGGGACAAACTTTAAAACATCGGTTTTAAGGGATGTCCGGTTAAGAGAGGTTATGTTATGTACTGATATTTAGAAAGTTTCGGTTTTTGAGGAAATTCCAGGCTGAGTTCAGCCAGACCGAACAGAAAAAAACGACCGCTAGACTGATTTATGCGCTTCACTGTAAACCAAATGTACACGTCGGGAACCAATCATATTGGTCGAGAACGTTAGCGAAACGTTCACTGGCTGAACTTGGGCAGGTTTACCTAGGGTTCGATATTGAGGGGTGTCAACGTGTATGTGATGTTTGATATTTTATTTTATTTTCATTATTTTTATTATATTATTATTATTATTATTATTATTATTATTATTATTATTATTATTATTATTATTATTATTATTATTTAATATTTTTTTTTATTTTTGTTGTTTTGTTTACCCATTCAGTGTGTTGTTTATTGCTCAAAGTTCATGTATTACACAAGACTTACAGAAACATGAGGAATAATAAAATACAAGTTATTAATAATAAGTAGGGTCAGTGAATAAGTAAGTAAGTCAATACCGGCCTCAGTGATGTCGTGGTTAAGCCATCGGACATAAGGCTGGTAGGTATAGGGTTCGCAGCCCGGTACAGGCTCCCACCCAGAACAAGTTTTAACGACTCAATGGGTAGGTGTAAGACCACTACAACCTCTTCTCTCTCAAAAACCACGAAAATTAGTTGAAATGAAAAATATTGGTATGGACCGACCTCGGTGGTGTCGTGATTAAGCCATCGGACATAAGGCTGGTAGGTACTGGGTTCGCAGCCCGGTACCGGCTCCCACCCAGAGCGAGTTTTAACGGTAGGTGTAAGACTACTACACCCTCGATCTTCTCTCTCACTAACCACTAACATTTACCCCACTGTCCTGGACAGACAGCCCAGATAGCTGAGGTGTGTGCCCAGGACAGCGTGCTTGAACCGTAACTGGATATAAGCACGAAAATACATTAAAAAAAGAAAGAAAGAAAGCAAAGTAAGTCAGTGAGTGAGTGAGTGAGTGAGTGAGTGAGTAGGCAAGTAAGTAAGAAAGTAACTAAATAATGAATGAATGAAAAACAAAACTTCATTCATTCATTCATCTATTATTTTCTTGAATTCGTTTTAGCACTGGATATATTTTCTGCCTCGTCTGTTTCAGGTTGTCAAGTGAATCATTCCAACAGGAGAACTCAGATCACCGTGGATTTCGTGGGAAGTAACGTGACGTCAGAGCAGTGCATGGCGATGAACGCTCTGGTTAACGCCTACCTGATCACGATGATAGAGCGATTCGGCAACGCCGGGGCCCCGGGCGGTCGGTGCAACGTCACGATAGACGAAGTGATGCTACAGTGTATCTAAATCATTAATTACAGGTTCGTACACACAATAATTTGTTATTGTTATGTTATTTATTTATTTATTTTTATGTTATTGTTGTTGTTGTTTTTTTGTTGTTTTTTTTGTTTTTTTTAAATTTGTGGGGGATTGGGGGGGGGGGGGGGCGTCTGCATATGACAGCCATTCATAGACATGGCCACTTCTCTCCCTTTACGCAAGAACATTCAGATAATAGAAATAATTTGTAATACTAGTTTGTTTTTCTCTCTCGTTACAACCATTGCACCGCAACTGGTCAAAAGCCGTGGTATGTGCTTTCCTGTCTGTGGGATAGTATATATAAAAGATTCCTTGCTGCTAATGGGAAAATGTAGTGGTTTTTCTCTGATAACTACGTGTCAGAAATACCAAATGTTTGACATCCAATAGCCGATGATTCATTAATCAATCTGCTGTACCTGCCTCGGTGGCGTCGTGGTTAGTCCATCGGTCTACAGGCTGAAAGGTACTGGGTTCGGATCCCAGTCGAGGCATGGGATTTTTAATCCAGATACCGACTCCAAGCCCTGAGTGAGTGCTCCGCAAGGCTCAATGAGTAGGTGTAAACCACTTGCACCGACCAGTGATCCATAACTGGTTCAACAAAGGCCATGGTTTGTGCTATCCTGCCTGTGGGAAGCACAAATAAAAGATTCCTTGCTGCTAATCGGAAAGAGTAGCTCATGTAGTGGCGACAACGGGTTTCCTCTCAAAATCTGTGTGGTCCATAACCATATGTCTGACGCTATATAACCATAAATAAAATGTGTTCAGTACGTCGTTAAATAAAACTTTCTTTCTTTTTTTTCTTTCAATCTGCTCTAATGATGCCGTTAATTAAAACAAACTTTAACTTTTTTAATATAATGTCCATAGTATGTTTTAATTATAGCATGTTTACATTTATAATATAAAAACAGTTTGCTTATTCATTCATTTATTCATCCACCCATCCATCCATCCACCCATCCATCCATCCATCCATGCATACATTCATTCATTCATTCATTCATCTATCCATCCATCCATCCATGCATCCATCCATCATCCATCCATGCATACATTCATTCATTCATTCATTCATTCATTCATCTATCCATCCATCCATCCATCCATGCATACATTCATTCATTCATTCATTCATCTATCCATCCATCCATCCATCCATTCATTCATTCATTCATTCATCTATCCATCCATCCATCCATGCATTCATTCATTCATTCATTCATTCATTCATTCATCTATCCATCTATCCATCCATTCATTCATTCATTCATTTAAGGGGTGGGACATATCCCAGTGGTAAAGCGCTCGCCTGATGCGCGCTCGGTCTAGGATCGATCCCCGTCGGTGGGCCTATTGGGCTATTTCACGTTCCAGCCAGTGCACCACGACTGGTATATCAAAGGCCGTGGTATGTATTATCATGTCTATGGGATAGTGCATATAAAAGAACCCTTGCTACTAATGGAAACATGTAGCGGGTTTCCTCTCTAAGACGTATGTGTCCAAATGTTTGACATCCAATAGCCGATGATGAATAAATCAATGTACTCTAGTGGTGTCGTGAAACAAAACAAACTTTTAACTCATTCATTCATTCATTCATTCATTCTATTTTGTTTCAGGTTATACAATGCGTGATGGCCTGATGCTACAGCCAATCAATACCGATGTTACTTTCTGCCGTCAGCACTAGCAACGATGTTAAACGAACTCTCATTGGACACTCTGAAGAACGGTTCTGTGTTTTTCGTAATTTCCTCATCACGTACAGCGGTCTACATGATACACAGGATAAATTGTAAATAGAATGAAACATTAGTACATGAACAATTAAACAACAAATAAAACTTGAGACTGGAAATTGTGAAAGAAAGAGAAGGAAACCAAAAAGACATGATCAAGTAAAAAGGCGACTCACAAACCTACCTTTTTCTGTTATCAAAACCTTGGTTTTTGTTTTTCATATACTGATTGGAATGTTCGTGATATTTGCATGCTGACGTTTTGTCGAAATATATAATTATGTCTGCCATCTTACTGAATTGATGTTTGTCCAACAAAAATCTAATTTTGTCCGAACTAATAAAATACTGTTTACAGGTCAAATGTATTCTAAGAATAACTGAATATGTTTGATTGATTCAGCAATGCTATTTTTGATACGATACTTTGTTTCTGATTGAATACTACATGCTACCTTATTGAAATAATGCTATTGTTTATTAAATAACATTATTCAGGTCTGTACCAACGATATAATATATGATGGGGGTGGGGAGGAAGCGAAAATGTATATTTGAATTGCTTCAATTTCAATATCGTAGCACCCAGAGCACAAAAGAGACATGTTTTGGTTAACATTTATATGCTGTTCAAAGATTATTATTATTATATACACATGACAAACCTGTTCATAGGTACTTGCTATTTCTGACACAATCAAATTAATTCCTTCTTATATCGTCTTAGCAGCGTCATCATGCATTGTATCACTGTAAATGATTGAAACCTCAAAGCCCATCAGATTTATGTCGCATTTTTTGTAACAGAGACGTCCGAACATGTGTTCTGGTCTGCTCTTCGTACCTTTCATATTTCATTTTGTTAACGCAGAGTTGGATCAGAACATGCATCCGGAACGTAGTATCAAAATTAGGATCGGGATTAAAATCGACAAGAAGAATATGACATGAGTACTGTAGTGTTACATTTCGGTTACCAATTACAATTCAGTTATTTTGCATTGTAGTTATTTGTTTCATTGGGCTCAGTATTTGAGTCAAGTTTCACCTATCTTGATAAACAATGTCTGCATGAACGAAATCGTTCACTGATTTCTTTTCTTTTCTCTTCTTTTATTTTCCTCTGCATATTATTTGCATATTACAAACTTAATTATTAGTGTTCAAGACCATTTTCAACTAACAAGGCAGTCATTTGTCAGTTAACGGATTTCGTTCATGCTGCATTCGTTTTATAATATGCTTAATGGTATTCCAGAAACGACCAAGGGGCGGTGATTGTGTTGGTGGGGATGGGGAGGGAGGTGGGGGGGGGGGGGGGGGGTATGGTGATGTTGAAGGTGTGATAAAAGCGACCTATTCCAACATTTACCACTCCTAAATTAAAAATGTAAATAGTTTGGCAATGATAACATTCCGTAGATGATTATTCGTCTCCGCCAGAGTAATAATTTCAATGTCTGCTTCACCACATCTCCAGTTAATCGTTTCTGGAATAATCCTTACTGTTTGTATTTAGTTTCGCTGTTATCGATGTATCGATGTAATGTAGTTATTTGATATGTTAATGATAATAAATACACGTGGAAACAAAGCTGATGTTTGCGTATGAATTTTTTTTTTTTTTCATTTTATTATTCATTACTTTTTTTCTGAGTATACAAACATTTTTGTATCATTTTGAGCGGATATCCAGTGTGATTGTATTCCTGCAGTGAATAAACTCGAGTGATAGTCCTAACAAGCGTTTCGGTTAGCCTTAGCCTAACAGCACGCTATATCGTGCTAAATTATACTTGTGTGTTTAAACACTAATATGTTGGAAATAAATATATAGTTTACATTCAGGTTTTTTCTTTTAATTTCACGAGAGCCCGCTGTTCACACACATTGGTTAGGGCATATTGATTAACAGTAATTAAAGGGGCATACCCTAGTTTTTAAACATTAAGGTATATTTTTTACTATTACAATCTAATTAAAATTAGCTCCACTATTACATGTGGATCTAACAGCAGCCCGTTGGAGATCATGTCCAGTTGACCTTTCATTCGACCAATCAAAACCTTACTTGCAAAATCATGCCAGTGATTTGAAAAGAATTTGAAAACATTTGGGATTATGCTGAGGGTATACGAAATGATTCAGGTGAATTACGAAGTATGCCGGAAACTAATTTCAATATAAAATGTTATATAAAATTGGTTTCAAGACGAAAAACCCCCACAAAACCCATGACGGTATAGCTATAAAATCTGTTTATACTGGTATACAATCCAGAGTTTATTATTGCACTTTCCCCCCTGTTTTTTCAATTTTGAAATAGACCAACAAGTTCGCCTATTGCATAAATAGTCTCGCCCGATATTTTTAGAATTTGTATGCTCCCGAATAACGCTATAAAAGGCGAAGTGTAATTGGTCGATATTTAAATTGTTATTTATAGATGAAATGTCACCTGGACATGGGAGTCCACGCAATGCTGTTAGATCTACTGGTGAGACCAGTAGAGCTAATTTTAATCAGATTGTGACTATTAGAGCCGTTTTTGACAACTGAAATCATACTTTACTTAGATTTTATGGTTTAGATCATCACTTTCCGTACATTCGAAGTGTTTTTGGCCAT
This sequence comes from Gigantopelta aegis, assembly GCF_016097555.1. Lineage (NCBI taxonomy): Eukaryota > Metazoa > Mollusca > Gastropoda > Neomphalida > Peltospiridae > Gigantopelta > Gigantopelta aegis. Next base: position 7,540,717 of record NC_054713.1, on the reverse strand, counting down.
CCTGGTGTTTTTAATTTCATAAAATGCATTTCTCATATTTGTAAAAAGGCACGCGCGTCTGAGAAGTAACAGTTATGGAGTCGAGTTTTAGAGGGTATTTCACAATTTCAAAGTCACAGACTATGTTTCACTCAATTGTAACTTTATCCAAATGTGTTACAGGTTTGTAGATTAACTAAACTTAGTGTTAATTTTCACGGGTTGAAACTTGGGTCTGTCCCTTTAACTAAACTTAGTGTTAATCTTCACGGGTTGAAACTTGGGTCTGTTCCTTTAACTAAACTTAGTGTTAATCTTCACGGGTTGAAACTTGGGTCTGTTCCTTTAACTAAACTTAGTGTTAATCTTCACGGGTTGAAACTTGGGTCTGTCCCTTTAACTAAACTTAGTGTTAATCTTCACGGGTTGAAACTAGGATCTGTCCCTTTAACTAAACTTAGTGTTAATCTTCACGGGTTGAAACTTGGGTCTGTCCCTTTAACTAAACTTAGTGTTAATCTTCACGGGTTGAAACTTGGGTCTGTCCCTTTAACTAAACTTAGTGTTAATCTTCACGGGTTGAAACTTGGGTCTGTCCCTTTAACTAAACTTAGTGTTAATCTTCACGGGTTGAAACTTGGGTCTGTCCCTTTAACTAAACTTAGTGTTAATCTTCACGGGTTGAAACTAGGGTCTGTCCCTTTAACTAAACTTAGTGTTAATCTTCACGGGTTGAAACTTGGGTCTGTCCCTTTAACTAAACTTAGTGTTAATCTTCACGGGTTGAAACTATGGTATGTCCCTTTAATCATCTGTTATTGGATGCCAACTATTTGATAATTCAGACATATGCACAGGGACGTCGGGTTTCTTCGTGTATCATCGGCACTGCTAAACAACATGTTTAATGTCTTGACTGGATTCGAGAATAATCAAACTAAATGCCTGTGTCATTAGATAAAGAAGCTGACTGCCATTTGGGCGTCGATGATTGCCGAACTATCTATTACACACAGTTATCTCTAGCTCTCCACTACAACATAGAAACAAAGGGGAGGGCTACAGGTAACTCGAGCTAACAGTCAAATAGCCCGAGTACTCTGACGGTAAGAGAACTAGACGGACATTTGGACAGTTATCAAAGTACTCGGGCTAACAGTCAGAGTATTCACGCTAATACGAATTTCTTACACACCCGTTGGTGAGAACATTATGCCAGGCTTTTGGCGGAAGTAAACGAAAATGCCCGAATTTGGATAACACCATTTATTCATATTAGTATTACTACCAAATAGCTATATAGGGTTGCAAACGAATCACTAAGCATTTTTACATAGATTACAAACTATTTTTGAGAGTAGAATGCACCCTGTCTTAGACATATCCACCAGGGAATCTTGGAAGATGTGCCCAAGACAGTTGTGCTTGAACTTTCAGTGGATGTAAGACTAGTCAAATGGTTGATTGATTGACTGGTTGGGTAGAATGATGCAAATACATCGTATCAAGACATGCTCCCTGAAAATGTACTGAAAAATAGAGAAAATAATATATGCTTCAGGAGGGGATTCAACCTATTTCCTAGAGGGTGTAGTGGCCATACACCTACCCATAGAGTCGTGAAAACTCGCTCTGTGTGGGAGCCGGTACCGGGCTGCGAACCCTGTACCTACCAGCCTTAAAGAATGTCTGATGGTTTAACCACGACACCACCAAGGCCGGTCCACACCAATTTTTGTCTTTCATTTCAACTTATTTTCGTGCTTATATCCAATTAAGGTTCAAGCACGCTGTCATGGGCACACACCTCAGCTATTTGGGCTGTCTGTCCAGGACAGTGGGTTAGTTGTTAATGGTTAGTGAGAAAGAAGAGGGTGTAGTGGCCTTACAACTATCCATTGAGCCCTTGAGAACTCGCTCTGGGTTAGAATCGGTACTGGGCTGCGAACCCTATACCCACAAGCCTGTAGTCCGATGGCTTAACCACGACACCATCGAGGCCGGTCCACACCAACATTTACTTTTAACTTTATTAACGTGCCTCTATCCAAAATAGGATCAGGCACGTCCATCCCACACCCGGTCTCCGGCATGGCCAGGGGCCGGGCGTCGGACAGAACTTAATTTGTGGGGATTATTTTGACTTTATACTAAAAGGAGGGAACACCAAGAAATATGATTTGAGCCAATAAGGGAGGTAATTCTTGAAGCCTTCCTTCTAGATACCTTGTCTTTTTGAGAGTAATCTCCCATTAAAAATTTTCATTTTCTTATTCTTTAGAACATTACTGGGCTCCTAATGTTAAACCGAAAGAATTGTAATTACAACGCCTCAACAATAACATTTAAAACAACAACAACAACAACAAAACCAAAACTTTGCTGTTACTAAAAAAAAAAATGTGTTTCTTCTTCCTATAAGCTGTTTGATTGAGGTTACCTATGCAGTAGCTTCACACTTATTTTGAATGATCAATTATTACTAAAAATAAGAGTGACTAATTCTAAAGATGGGGCGGGACGTAGCCCAGTGGTAAAGCGTTCGCTTGATGAGCGGTTGGTCTGGGATCGATCCCCGTTGATGGGCCCATTGGGCTATTTCTCGGTCCCGCCAGTGCGACACGACTGGTATATCAAAGGCAGTGGGATGGTGCATATAAAAGATCCCTTGCTGCTAATCGAAAAGAGTAGCCCATGAAGTAGCGACGGCGGGTTTCCTCTCACAATATCTGTATGGTCCTGAACCATATGTCCGACCCCATATAACCGTAAATAAAATGTGTTGAGTGCTTCGGTAAATAAGATATTTTCTTCCTTTAATTCCAAAGAATATCAGTGGGATTGATGGTGTAGTAATTAAGCCATCGGGCTGGTTAGGTACTGGGTTCGCATCCCAGTACCGTCTCCACCCAGAGCTAATGTTTGACAGTTCATTGGGGGAGGTGTATGCATACTATATTCAGTGGAACCATTTAGTGGTGGATCCAGAAGGGTGTCACAGGGTCCCGTGACTCCGCCTCCTATCTGCCCCGCTCGTTTGAATACCCTTTTTAATGATAAACAAAAATGTCATTATCCACAATATTGAAAACGCGTCTTTATTTTAAAATGTTCCGATAAGCATGACCCCGAAGCGACCCCCTCTAATCTCGCTGCCTTTGGTAGCGTAACTCATCTGCCTTCGACAAACTCAAACTGCCCTTTTTAGTATTATGTGACCCCACACCACCCCTTTGCCTGTCTTGGATCCACCCCTGGACCACTAACCGTTAATCCACGGCCCTCGACAGGGAGTCCAGATAGGTGTTTTGGAAATAAAATAAAAAATACTAATTTTTTTGGGGTGTGAATTTAGAAAACAATCGGCTCAATAGTAAACAATTTGTATTAAATTCCATACTATGAAAAAAAAAAAAGGCGTTCCATGTGGGAAGGACTATAGGTGTGTTTCCAGGAACGTGTACATGCATTTAAATAGATATAAGCAAATTAATTTAAATAAAGCACATCATATTTTAATTATTGATTGCAGTCAACCTGACTGTTAATAGGGAGACGTACTAAAGCAGACATTTCTGTGTCAAAGTTCAAGGTACAAAAAAAAAAAAAGAGTTAAAGTTTGCTTAGTTTAACGACACCACTAGAGCACATTGATTTATTAATCATCGGCTATTGGATGTCATACATTTATATACACCATCTCACAGACAGAATAGCACATACCAAAGTTAAAGTTTGTTTTGTTTAACGACACTACTAGAGCACATTGATTTGTTTTATTAATCATCGGCTACTGGATGTCAAACATTTGGTTATTTTGAAATATGGTCTTAGACAAGAAAATCCGCTACATTTTTCCATCAGTAGCAAGGGATCTTTTATATGCGTCACAGACAGGATAGCACATACCACGGCCTTTGGTATACCAATCGTAGTGCACTGAAAATCAGATGCTGCTCTCATTGGTTGTAATATGTGACATTTATTATTTGTGAAAATGTACTATTATCCATTGCAAATAAATAGAAGAAGAAGAAGAAGAAGTTTGTTTTATTTAACGACGCCACTAGAGCACATTGATGTTTTATCTTATCATCAGCTATTGGACGTCAAACATATGGTCATTCTGACACTGTTTTTTTTAGAGGAAACCCGCTGTCGCCATTACATGGGCTACTCTTTTACGACAGGCAGCAAGGGATCTTTTATTTGCGCTTCCCACAGGCAGGATAGCACAAACCATGGCCTTTGTTGAACCAGTTATGGATCACTGGTCGGTGCAAGTGGTTTACACCTACCCATTGAGCCTTGCGGAGCACTCACTCAGGGTTTGGAGTCGGTATCTGGATTAAAAATCCTATGCCTCGACTGAGATCCGAACCCAGTACCTACCAGCCTGTAGACCGATGGCCTAACCACGACGCCACCAAGGCCGGTCTACAAATAAATAGATACACTTTTATTTAGTATACAGTTGTTATGCAATATACACTAGAGGTTGAACATAGTGCAGAGTAACAACCCTCACCCCCACCCCCCCCCCCCCCCCCACCACCCTAAAAAACAGAAGAAAACAAAAACCAGAAGAAAAAACAGAAGAAAAAAACCGAACCGCAATTAATACCTCCCGCTCAAAAACACAACAACATTATTCATCAAATCTCTTAAGCGGTATAGTTTGACATCCAATAGCCGATGATTAATAAATCAATGTGCTCTAGTTGTGTCATTAAGCAAAACAAACTTTACAAACTTAACCGGTGTGTGACCTTCTATTTCCTGGGAGGTAAATTAATCTGATTACATGACTGTGAGGTGACACACTATTTATTGATGTACTTCCTGTGTTGTTAGTCAACGTTAACATTATCGGCAATAGGAATCAATTTGATACATTCTAATCGAGAAGGTGGCGCTACTAAGATGCGACCCCAGTAGCTACTAAAGGGTGATGACTTTCAGAAGAAGAAGTTTGTTTTGTTTACGACACCACTAGAGCACATTGATTAATTAATCATCGGCTATTGGAGGTCAAACAATTGGTAATTGTAACACGTAGTCATCAGACGAAACCCGCTACAATTGTCATTCCCAGTCTGGAGCTCCACGCGGTACGTGTGCTCGACTTGGGGATCCTTCATTTCGTTGTTTTTGTCAGTGAAATGAAGTTTTCTACTGGGATGCACGAAAACTACATCGGCTATTGGGTGTCAAACTATGGTAATGCAAACAAATGAAGTGAAGATCAACATCAATAAAAAAAATTCAAGATTTAAACAAAAACACAGTGTAAAAAAACGTGCAAAAACACAAATATCACAGATAGATACTGACTTTTACTCAAAATATATTTGTGCTGTATTGGCCATTCTCATAGAGAAAGAAAGAAAGAAATGTTTTATTTAACGACGCACTTCAACGCATTTTATTTACGGTTATATGGCGTCAGACACATGGTTAAGAACCACACAGATTTTGAGAGGAAACCCGCTGTCGCCACTACATGGGCTACTCTTTCCGATTAGCAGCAAGGGATATTTTATTTGCGCTTCCCACAGGCAGGATAGCACAAACCATGGCCTTTGTTGAACCAGTTATGGATCACTGGTCGGTGCAAGTAGTTTACACCTACCCATTGAGCCTTGCGGAGCACTCACTCAGGGTTTGGAGTCGGTATCTGGATTAAAAATCCCATGCCTCTACTGGGATCCGAACCCAGTACCTATCAGCCTATAGACCGATGACCTAACCACAACGCCACCGAGGCCGGTACTCTCATAGAGAATGTTACACCCCTGCACCACGGTGAGGTTACAGCACACGCAGGGGATTGAAACGCTGGGACGCTTCTCGTTTCGACAGCGTGCACCACAAGGTTGTTTTTTAGCGGCCATTCTGCACTATGTCGAACGCCGTGACTCGTATGACGGTTCTGCAGAACGCCCGGGTTGTTCGCGTTTAGTCTCTACATGTCCGAGCCTGTCCTAGCAGCACTGGAAGATTGACCGCCCCACTCTAAGAAGAAATAGGAAGCGGGGTCGGCCCCTACTACTCTTTTCTAGACTTTACTTTGCTTTATAGTGATACCATCTCGTATCCTCCGGAGTCGGGCCCGTCCGCAGCACTATATCAACCCATGACGACTGGACTATACCCGTCTGATACTCTCTCTCGTTCAGACAGATCCGGCTTCTCAAGATCTGCATTTCAGCACAGCACTACACCTTCAACGTCTAATGACTGTCAATCTGGGGGTTTTCTTGACGGGATGCAACCCATCTCGTCCCTATAAGCTGTGCACCCAAACGGCCTTAACGAGGCCACTCACGTGGACATATAGAACGGACTTTAAACTTTTAAACCTTCGTTCAAAAGTGTATGTCGAAATTACTTTCTTTTTTAATATTATTAAATAGTCCGATCCTCTCTTCTTTCTCTTATTTATTTCTGGACTGTCCTTCTAAAATGCTTCAAATTATATAAATATTCGGCCGAGCAGTCAATTCTTATTATTTTTGGCTTGTAACTTTTTATTTAATTAAAAAAATAAAAAATTCTATTAACTTTTTTACTAATTGCTATTTTCAAAATCTTGCCCATTTCAACTCTACTCTCTCTCTCTCCCCCCCCCCCCCCCCATCCCTAGTCAGGCCACCGATCTTATCGGAGGCAGGACTCGGGATAGGCGTGTTCGAAACCCTAGTGGTATATGGGCACGTTAAACTAGATATCTATCTAGCTACAGTTATCCTAATGCAGCAAGGGATCTTTTATATGCACCATCCCACAGACAGGATAGCACATACCACGGTCTTTGATATACCAGTCGTTGTGCACTGTCTGGAACGAGAAATAGCTCAATGGGCCCACCGACGGGGATCGATCCTAAACCGACCGCGCATCAAGCGAGCGCTTTACCACTGGGCTACGTCCCGACTTTACAAGGCCAAGATGTAGATCGTAAACAGGACTAAAGACGTTATCAATTCTAGAGGGTGTTTTTTTGTTTGTTTGTTTAACGACACCACTAGAGCGCATTAATTCATCATCTGCTATGGACACAGTCGTCAGATGAAACCCGCTACATTTTTCTGTTAGGTCAGGTCAGGTCAGGTCAGGTCAGGTCATAGGGTTTTACGTGCACATTCAAAAATTTCTTTCTCTCTCTCTCTTTTAAAAATTTCAAAAAGGGCGGAATGTAGCCTAGTCGTAGACCTCTCCTCTGAGACGTGAGGGGCCATAGGATCGATCGCCCTCGGTGGAGCACGCCCTCGTATATACCAGTTGTGGAGGGAAAGCCAACTAGTCCCTCAAGGGGATTCGAGCTCCACCGACTGAACTACACCCGTACACATACAATGGCCAGAGGAACGAATGAATGAATGAATGAATGAATGTTTAACGACACCCCAGCACGAAAAATACATCGGCTATTGGGTGTCAGACTATGGTAATGCAAACAAATAAAGTGATGATCAACATCAATATAAAAATTCAAGATTTAAATAAAAACACAGTGTAAAGAACTATAAAAAAATACAAATATCACAGATAGATACTGACTTTTACTCAAAATCTTAATTGTATCCCGAAGAAAACAAGGGGATTTGTGCTGTATTGGCCATTTTCAAAGATAATGTTACACCCCTGCACCACGGTGAGGTTACAGCACGCGCAGGGGATGGCGCCAGAGGAAGCTCGCTGCATTTTACCATTCTTCTTCTCGTTCTTCGTTAGTGAAATCATCAGACCAGTGATTCCCACAAAAGAGGCGGTGTTCATTAGTGCAGTGACTGTTCCATGCAGTTTTGTGGCGAGTGTTGTTGTATTTTACCGTTAGCATCACTGAAACGTTCATAAGCACTTTCCTAGAGACAGGACAACATCGATTATTTTATGTACAATTTATACTACCACTGTTGCTGCTTCTACTACTATTGTTACTGCTACTACCATTACTACACGTACTACCGTTATTATTACTACTATACTACTAGTATTACTATCACTACTATTACTACCATAACTACTATTACTATTTCTAGTATTATTGATATTACTACTACTATTTGTACAACTATTACTATTACTAATATTACTATTATTACTACCATCACTACTATTACAACTATTACTACTACTACTACTACTAAAACATTTACTACTACTACTACTCCTACTACTATTATTGCCATTACTACGACTACTACTACCAATGCTACTGCTACTACTACTACTAATACTAGTATTACTAACGTTACTGTAATTATTACAACTACTGTTACTGTAATCATTACAACTACTGTTACTGTAATCATTACAACTACTGTTACTGTAATCATTACAACTACTGTTACTGTAATCATTACAACTACTGTTACTGTAATTATTACAACTACTGTTACTGTAATCATTACAATTACAACTACTGTTACTGTAATCATTACAACTACTGTTACTGTAATCATTACAACTACTGTTACTGTAATCATTACAACTACTGTTACTGTAATTATTACAACTACTGTTACTGTAATCATTACAATTACAACTACTGTTACTGTAATCATTACAACTACTGTTACTGTAATCATTACAACTACTGTTACTGTAATCATTACAACTACTGTTACTGTAATTATTACAACTACTGTTACTGTAATCATTACAATTACAACTACTGTTACTGTAATCATTACAACTACTGTTACTGTAATCATTACAACTACTGTTACTGTAATCATTACAACTACTGTTACTGTAATCATTACAACTACTGTTACTGTAATCATTACAACTACTGTTACTGTAATCATTACAATTACAACTACTGTTACTGTAATCATTACAACTACTGTTACTGTAATCATTACAACTACTGTTACTGTAATCATTACAATTACAACTACTGTTACTGTAATCATTACAACTACTGTTACTGTAATCATTACAACTACTGTTACTGTAATCATTACAATTACAACTACTGTTACTGTAATCATTACAACTACTGTTACTGTAATCATTACAACTACTGTTACTGTAATCATTACAACTACTGTTACTGTAATCATTACAACTACTGTTACTGTAATCATTACAACTACTGTTACTGTAATCATTACAATTACAACTACTGTTACTGTAATCATTACAACTACTGTTACTGTAATCATTACAACTACTGTTACTGTAATCATTACAATTACAACTACTGTTACTGTAATCATTACAATTACAACTACTGTTACTGTAATCATTACAATTACAACTACTGTTACTGTAATCATTACAACTACTGTTACTGTAATCATTACAACTACTGTTACTGTAATCATTACAACTACTGTTACTGTAATTATTACAACTACTGTTACTGTAATCATTACAACTACTGTTACTGTAATCATTACAACTACTGTTACTGTAATCATTACAACTACTGTTACTGTAATTATTACAACTACTGTTACTGTAATCATTACAACTACTGTTACTGTAATCATTACAACTACTGTTACTGTAATCATTACAACTACTGTTACTGTAATCATTACAACTACTGTTACTGTAATCATTACAACTACTGTTACTGTAATCATTACAACTACTGTTACTGTAATCATTACAACTACTGTTACTGTAATCATTACAACTACTGTTACTGTAATCATTACAACTACTGTTACTGTAATCATTACAACTACTGTTACTGTAATCATTACAACTACTGTTACTGTAATCATTACAACTACTGTTACTGTAATCATTACAACTACTGTTACTGTAATCATTACAACTACTGTTACTGTAATCATTACAACTACTGTTACTGTAATCATTACTATTACTGTTACTGTAATCATTACTATTACTGTTACTGTAATCATTACTACTACTGTTACTGTAATCATTACAACTACTGTTACTGTAATCATTACAACTACTGTTACTGTAATCATTACAACTACTGTTACTGTAATCATTACAACTACTGTTACTGTAATCATTACAACTACTGTTACTGTAATCATTACAACTACTGTTACTGTAATCATTACAACTACTGTTACTGTAATCATTACAACTACTGTTACTGTAATCATTACTATTACTGTTACTGTAATCATTACTATTACTATTACTGTTACTGTAATCATTACTACTACTGTTACTGTAATCATTACAACTACTGTTACTGTAATCATTACAACTACTGTTACTGTAATCATTACAACTACTGTTACTGTAATCATTACAACTACTGTTACTGTAATCATTACAACTACTGTTACTGTAATCATTACAACTACTGTTACTGT
>NC_054713.1:7522916-7525416 GCF_016097555.1 Gigantopelta aegis | reverse complement strand
ACTTGCACCGACCAGTGATCCATAACTGGTTCAACAAAGGCCATGGTTTGTGCTATCCTGCCTGTGGGAAGCGCAAATAAAAGATCCCTTGCTGCTACTCGGAAGAGTAGCCCATGTAGTGGCGACAGTGGGTTTCCTCACAAAATCTGTGTGGTCCTTAACCATATGTCTGACGTTATATAACCGTAAATAAAATGTGCTGAGTGCGTCGTTAAATAAAACATTTCTTTCTTTCCATTAGCCGATGATTAAAAAATCAATGTGCTCTAGTGGTGTCATTAAACAAAACAAACTAACTTTAACCATACTCATCTACGTGTGCCCTTAGTTCAGGAATGGGGAAAACAGACTTCCGTTATTTACAGAAGAGAACAAAAGTATATTTTTATCATATTATTTTTATGACACAATCCGTATGAATAGATTACTCCGATTCAGTGATTGGACAGTGATGAGTTATGTTTTCCTGGACCGTAAATCACCTAATAATCATTGTTTGATTTTAATGCAGACCTCCCACATTTTGACATCTGTTGCAAACTGCACCTGTCAGTCACGTGATCGATTAGTTGTAGCACGCTGCCGTGACACACGCACACATGGGTTACAACGCACCACATAGATCACTTCCGGATAACAGTCTTGTCCATTGGGATGGTCAGGATTACATATTGCGGGGCCACCCACATTGGTGGGAGGAGGAGAGGAGGAGGGGGACATACTGTCTATGTATGAGTCGTGTTATTAAACGACAGACATATATATGAAAGGTGGTGGAGAAAATGAGTTGTGACTGGAGGAGGGCATGCCACCCCACCTCACCATCCCAAAACCGCCTCATTGCTAATAATCACCGTAATCGTACGTGAATAATCCAAGGTTATGCAAACTGTACTTTTTTTTAAACACACATTTCAGTGTCAAGTGTTGAAATACACACCAACTTTAAATGTATTTGTATCAGCTAAGCCCGTCCTTATCTGACCAAATCCGGCTACATTCGTCGACAATCCTGTTTTTTCTCTCTCTTTTCCTGTGGGCAAGATGCAGCTCGGTAGATCCCTCACTCCCCCATCCCAACCAGTGCTTAACGACGGGTAAATAATTAAAAACAAAATGTGGTACGTACTGACGTAGCCCGAGTACTCTGTCGTTGGAGAACTAGACTGACATTTGGACGGTTATAATCGCTCTCTCCGTCATTGACAACTCTATAACGAAAACGCGAGGTTTCTACCTAGGGGCGAAACATAGCCCACTGGTAAAGCGCTCGCTTGATGCGCGGTCGGTTTGGGATCGATCCCCGTCAATGGGCCCATTGGGCTATTTCTCGCTCCAGCCAGTTCATCACGACTGGTACATCAAAGGCCGTGGTATGTGCTATCCTGTCCATGGGATGGTGCATATAAAAGATCCCTTTCTGCTAATCGAAAAGAGTAGCCCACGAAGTGGCGACAGCGGGTTTCTTCTCTCATTACCTTTGTGGTCCTTAACCATATGTCTGACGCCATATAACCGTAAATGAAATGTGTTGAATGCGTCGTTAAATAAAACATTTCCTTCCTTCCTTCTATAACGAAAATGCGAGGTTTCTTCCTACCACCGAGTGGGCAAAGGCTCCCGCTCTAAAACGACACTAATATGTTTGATGTTAAATATCTAAAATTACATATATCATTTTCGAGTTTGGTGGTATAGTCTGTTTGCGTCAAAAGGGAACCGATGAAAAGATATATCTAAAATTACATATATCATTTTCGAGTTTGGTGGTATAGCTGTTTGCGTCAAAGGGGAACCGATGAAAAGATATATTGTTTAATCTGATAGTTATTTAAAATTACAGTACGATACACTAACACTGACATTCAAAACCGATTGTACTATCCTGTCTGTGGGATGGTGCATATAAAATATCCCTTGCTGCTAATCGAAAAGAGTAGCCCATGAAGTGGCGACAGCGGGTTTCCTCTCTATATATCTGTGTGGTCCTTAACCATATGTCTGACGCCATATAACCGTAAATAAAATGTGTTGAGTGCGTCGTTAAATAAAACATTTCATTTCATTTCAAAGCCGACTTGGCAGCAGATCCTGCCTTTTCAATACGGTCTGAATAACTGATATCCTGCCATATTTCTGAAATAATTTCTATAACAAACCACCTATTATAAAGGAGATAACCAAGAAGTGTGTATTTACCGACGTAACGCTATTCTGTGACATATCCCACTCCAGGCGAGCGCACTCAGCTGCATTCTGGATCTTTTGCTATATTAATTACCCGATATATTAATTTGTCTTTTGATCTAGTTTTGAGATTTCGGGTAAGTTGTCTCTGAAATAGAAATGATCATGCCGCGAGAAAAACAATACAAAATAAATATTGACTAATATTGACTAAGAAAAAAAAAGAGAAAAAAGAAGAAAGAAAAAAAAAGAAGAAAAAAAGAAAAAAAGAAAAAGAAAAAGAAGAAAAACAGAAATAGCAATTGTGTCAAAA
>NC_054713.1:7507916-7520416 GCF_016097555.1 Gigantopelta aegis | reverse complement strand
TCAACAACACGAGAGAACAAAACAACGAACAAAATAATTTTAGAGAATTCAGACAAACTATTACACCGAGTTTCAGTGGGAAACACAAGAATTCATATTCTGCAGGGCCGCACTTAGTCTAATATAGGGGGAAGAAAAAACAACGCCGAATCAATGCATGCAATATTGGCTTCTCTTCGTCAAGAAAAAGAGAAGACTTAAAACGACAAACCGCAGTTTGTAAACACTACGACGTATTTTTCACTATTAAAGCCGTTTTTGATCATTTAAATTAGAAGTGCTTACATTTTATTATTTAGAATATTAATTTTCGTACACCAAAATGTTTCTGGTCATCCAGGTTTTTGCAATACCCCAAAATGCATTTGATCATAATTCTAAAAACGCACGTTCGTCTGAGAAGTAATGGTTATCGAGACAAGCTCTAGTTATTTTAGACAGTATTTCCCTGTTTAAACATCGTAGACTTTAGCTTCTCTCTGTTATAACATTATCCAAATGTGTGTTGAAGGTTTCTAGATTAATCAAACTTGGTGTCCATTTTCTAGATTAATTAAACTTGGTGTCCATTTTCACGGGTTAAAACTAGGAACTGCGCCTTTAAATTAAAAAAGGATATTTTTTCTTATTTATAAAAAGAAGAAATATATTAATTGCTTTTCCTGCCCTTCCCTTATCCCGGCTAGACACAACCCTGTTTTGTCTGTTGTGGGTTTGCCAGGAAGCAATGCAAAATGCAACAAATTTAACCCTTTTAACACTGTGAACCTCTTATGACCATACATCTTCAGATCAGTATAATAGAAGACACCTAGAGTTGAAATAGTGAATGAATGAATGTTAATCAACACCCCAGCACACAAATACACATCGGCTATTGGGAGTCACATGTGGTAAGTATATGAAAATATTTGAAAGAGTTAATATGCCTGGATTTTGAAACCCTTGGTTAAATTAGAAACCCTAGGCTAAATCGAGCTCATTAACGTGGAAAACCATGACCAAAACCCGCATTTGTCAAGTTTTAGTTCTCAGCAAATATAAGACTAAAAAGAAGAAAAAAATGTTTCGTTGTATAATTTTATTTTAGTACTACTAAAGTCTCTCCAAGATTTAATGATGCACTAAGGTTCGTATTTTGCTCGTATCTCTGAACAAGACGTGTCCAAGGGATATTTTGACAAAGTCATACTAGCATGCGCTTAATAATGACATTCAAAATAGCGATGGCGATGACACTATAAGTCATGTTCAGTTATTTACAGCGTTTACGTTATTTTGCTAATGTTACATTAAAGGGACATTCCCTGCGATTTTTATGATGTTATTGACTAGCAGAGACTTTTTAACGATTGTAATTAAATATCAAATATATTTTACTGCATACAATGTCAGTAGCTATATATTAAACGTGTTTTTTATCGTTCTAATATTGTACTAGGTTAAATTTCATGATATTTCCTAAATATATATTTTGTTCATACGTACGAAATTATTTGAAGACAAAATCCCGTTTAGGCTTCATACAAATATTAAGACGACCACAAACACATTGAATATACAGGCACTGATATATGTAATATGTAACTTTAATCGTAGAAATATTTTATTAGTCGGAAACATGTTACAATGCAGCAAACTCAGGAATGTCCCTTTAATTCCTGTTCAATACTTGTTTTTTTTTCTACATGTGGATAAAACCTCAAACCCCAACAGTTTTCATACATAATATAATTTACCATCTAAAAGGCATAAATCCCACATAATATACATAATATAATTCACCGTCTAAATAGCACCCACATAATATAATTCACCGTCTAAATAGCACCCACATAATATACATAATATAATTCACCGTCTAAATAGCACCCACATAATATACATAATATAATTCACCGTCTAAATAGCACCCACATAATATATATAATATAATTTACCCACAAAATATACATAATATAATTTACCGTCTAAATAGCACCCACATAACATACATAATATAATTCACCGTCTAAATAGCACCCACATAATATACATAATATAATTCACCGTCTAAATAGCACCCGCATAATATACATAATATAATTTACCCACATAATATACATAATATAATTCACCGTTTAAAGAGCACCCACATAATATACATAATATAATTCACCGTCTAAATAGCACCCACATAATATATATAATATAATTTACCCACAAAATATACATAATATAATTCACCATCTAAATAGCACCCACATAACATACATAATATAATTCACCGTCTAAATAGCACCCACATAATATACATAATATAATTCACCGTCTAAATAGCACCCACATAATATACATAATATAATTCACCGTCTAAATACCACCCGCATAATATACATAATATAATTTACCCACATAATACACATAATATAATTCACCGTCTAAATAACACACACATAATATACATAATATAATTCACCGTCTAAATACCACCCACATAATATATATAATATAATTTACCCATAAAATATACATAATATAATTCACCGTCTAAATAGCACCCACATAACATACATAATATAATTCACCGTCTAAATAGCACCCACATAACATACATAATATAATTCACCGTCTAAATAGCACCCACATAATATACATAATATAATTCACCGTCTAAATAGCACCCGCATAATATACATAATATAATTTACCCACATAATATACATAATATAATTCACCGTCTAAATAGCACCCACATAATATACATAATATAATTCACCGTCTAAATAGCACCCACATAATATATATAATATAATTTACCCACATAATATACATAATATAATTCACCGTCTAAATAGCACCCACATAATATACATAATATAATTCACCGTCTAAATAGCACCCACATAATATACATAATATAATTCACCGTCTAAATAGCACCCACATAATATACATAATATAATTTACCCACATAATATACATAATATAATTCACCGTCTAAATAGCACCCACATAACATACATAATATAATTCACCGTCTAAATAGCACCCACATAATATACATAATATAATTCACCGTCTAAATAGCACCTACATAATATACATAATATAATTTACCCACATAATATACATAATATAATTCACCGTCTAAATAGCACCCACATAACATACATAATATAATTCACCATCTAAATAGCACCCACATAATATACATAATATAATTCACCGTCTAAATAGCACCCACATAATATACATAATATAATTCACCATCTAAATAGCACCCGCATAATATACATAATATAATTTACCCACATAATATACATAATATAATTCACCGTCTAAATAGCACCCACATAATATACATAATATAATTCACCCTCTAAATAGCACCCACATAATATACATAATATAATTCACTGTCTAAATAGCACCCACATAATATACGTAATATAATTTATCCACATAATATACATAATATAATTCACCGTCTAAATAGCACCCACATAATATACATAATATAATTCACCGTCTAAATAGCACCCACATAATATATATAATATAATTTACCCACAAAATATACATAATATAATTCACCGTCTAAATAGCACCCACATAATATACATAATATAATTCACCGTCTAAATAGCACCCGCATAATATACATAATATAATTTACCCACATAATATACATAATATAATTCACCGTCTAAATAGCACCCACATAATATACATAATATAATTCACTATCTAAATAACACCCACATAATACGTATAATATAATATAATTCACCGTCTAAATAACACCCACATAATACGCATAATATAATTCACCGTCTAAATAGCACCCACATAATATACATAATATAATTCACCGTATAAATAACACCCACATAATATACATAATATAATTCACCGTCTAAATAGCACCCACATAATATGCATAATATAATTCACCGTCTAAAAGACACAAAGTTTAGTCAATTAAATTTAAACAAATATTTTCGTTTTTAAAAGAAATTCTTTTTGCTATCAATATCTTTCAAATATCAATCTTCTACACACACACACACACACACACACACTCTCTCTCTCTCTCTCTCTCTCTCTCTCTCTCTCTCTCTCTCTCTCTCTCTCTCTCTCTCTCTCTCTCTCTCTCTCTCTCTCTCTGTCTCTCTCTGTCTATATTTTATTTATTTATTCTATTGAAAATAATTTTGTCTTTTCTCTACTTCTTTTTGGTGTTGTTTTTGTTTTTCTGGAATCCAATGGTATATTATAAATCCAACTGTATTACTTGCTCCCTATATACAGCTCACAATATATTTACAAAAAATAAGCTTAGCATCTAATGACGTAATCGTACACGAGTGTGTGGTTTTATAGTAACAAACACTGTTCTCAAATTGTTGTACAGTATATTGTGTTTTCGACATGTCTTTGTTAGTTAAATGCACAATTAGTATAGTGTTTGAGCACTTATTTTGTAAGATACTGAATTAGGAGCCCCAACTCCTAACATTACCAATGTATTTAAGGGCAAAAAAGAATTTGTTTTAATGACTAAGACTATTTGCACTAGTGTCGCTGGAAACTGGAATTATAAAGAGAATGTCAGTAATGCTAGACATAAAGAGAAAATTGACTAGTTAAGAGTTGAAATCATCCAATTTGTCAGTCAACCTTGTTTAAACATTTTTATTGTTCGGAATCTCTATAAAAAGGATCCGGACGTAGTCCAGTGGTAAAGCGCTCGCCTGATGCGTGTTCGGTCTGAGGTCGATCTCCGTCGGTGGGCCTATTGTGCTATTTCTTGTTCCAACCAGTGAAACACGACTGGTGTATCAAAGACCGTGGTATTTTTGTCGTTTAGAATCTCTGTACAAAGTAACGGTTTATTTAAGAAATCATTCAACACATTTTATTTACGGTTATATGGCGTTGGACATATGGTTAAGGACCACACAGATATTGAGAGTTACTGTCGCCACTTCATGGTCTTCTCTTTTGGATTAGCAGCAAGGGATCTTTTATATGCATCATCCTATAGCACATACCACGGCCTTTGATGTACCAGTGGTGCACTGGCTGGAGCGGGAAATAGCCCAAATGGGCACACTGACGGGGATCGATCCCAAAACGACCGCGCGTCAAGCGAGCGCTTTACCACTAGGCTACATTTCGCCCCAAATCTCTATACATTATCAAGGTATGAAACAGATCCTATACTTTCAGTAACGTCCTTTATTTCTAGCTGTTCAGCAAGAAAATTCGTCAAACGTAGTCTGTTATTCTTCTATTTCTAGAGCACATTGATCTATTAATCATCGGCTATTGGATGTCAAACATATGGTAATTTTGACATATAGTCTTAGAAAAGAAACTCGCTGCATTTTTTCTATTAGTAGCAAGGGATCTTTTATATGCGCCATTTCAGACAGGATAGCACATACCATGGCCTTTGAGGACGTCATAAGATAATCGGTGTAACAGAACGTGTAAATTTAATCTTTTAGCTGTAAAACTTTTGTTTAATATAGCCAAATTAAGGTCAGATCGCTTCGTGGAACGGGGCCCAGGATACTACCAACATTAGGTCGACCAGAAAAACATTGAATAGAAAAAACAACAATAAAATGTATAATATGATATATAATATTAGTTTATCACAACGTATAATGGTTCAGTGTTCAAAACACACCAGATCTGGGTCTGGGTCTAGGTCTGGCGGGTATAGCAAACATGCCATGTCTGGAGTATTTTGACGTCTGGGTGTGTAACTGTTATGCGTTATCAATATTTATTAATGAGTTAATTTCTTTAGAAAATAGATGTGAAAAATCGACAATGATTAATAAATATCTTTCCTGTTGTTTATTAGAAACACGAAAGAGTAAAGTTCGAATATTGTGTAGCTGCCAGTCTGGCTCTGTGAAAACATATCACATTATGTTCTATGTCGTCTCTTACCAGATCTGTAGTTCGCGATAACACAGACGCGGTGTGTTTTGTCACATTCGATTCAGTGCGTTTTATTTTCGCCAGACTCAGACCCAGACCCAGATCAGGTGTGTTTCGGGCCTTAGTCGTAAACATGTTACAATACAATGACAGCAAACTCAGGACAGTCTCTTTGGTGTTAAATGGACTGGACGCTCAGTGGTAAAGCGCTTGACTGATGCGCGGTCAGGTCTAGGATCGATACCCATCAGTGGGCCCATTGGGCTATTTTTCGTTCCACGACTGGTGTGTGTGTGTGTGTATATATATATATATATATATATATATATATATATATATATATATATATATATATATATATATATATATATATATATATATATCAAAGGTCGTGGTATGTCCTATCCTGTCTGTGGGATGGTGCACATAAAATACCCCTTGCTATTAATGGAAAAATGTAGCTGGATTCCTCTCTGTGACTGTGTCAAAATGACCGATGATTAATAAATCAATGTTGTTCTTCTTCTTCTTCCTCCTCCTTTTTGTCTTCTTCTTCTTCGTTTAAACAAAACAAAGTTTAAAGGAATATTGTCACAGACCACTGACCTATTTAATGGTCTAACAAAGTATTACCTGAACAAATATAATTTGTTTTGTCCCTAAATGTACTTTATTCAACCATCTTCATAACCACCATATTCCATTTATTAATGACATTTTGTAAAAATAATTGAATTATGGCAGTGGTCCATAATTCAAAAACTAAAACTGCTGAGAGGGATGACATGGATTTCATTCCATCATGATTCAGTTAAGGTGATGCGATAGCTAGATTTGGTTTTCAATAATTAATGTAATTTTTTTTTTTTTTTTTTTTTTTTTTTAGAGAAATAAGGTCCTTAAATCTGTGACAGTATGCCTTTAACTTTTATGTTAAGGAATGAAATTCGTCTTAAGTTTGTCGGTTGGAATATTGTGGGAAAAACCGTTTAAATTGAAGATGTTCTAACACTGATAAACGTTTAATATACATCGAGGTTGAAGAACTTCAAGTAAGTCTTTGAAGTTTTTGTGAATCTTAAGATTGGGGTCAGGACAGCTGCAAGTGTTTGTAACGAGTTCCACGGGTGGGGCAGGATATGCTCATCTTTCGCAAACACCTCGTATCATCACTGTTACGACGGTGATCCATGAGTGGAAGTCATCACATCAATATTTATTCTAACGAGCTCTGCCCTGTGCTAGTGTTGATTTATTAAAAGTTAATTCAATTATTTTATTGTATGTAAGGCCGTAAATCCATATCTACAAGAAGACAACAAAACGAAACAGACACATTTATTATTGCATATTACCTTTCCCAAAAAACAAAATATATAAATAAATATTTATACTGGTCCATGGTCAGCTTAACCAATCTTTGAACAACCGGGTCCTTTTGCAGGTGACAGTATTTTCAAGTTTAGTAGCATATAATTATACATACATGATACATGTCGTTATAAATCAAGTATCTAACTAAACACATAATGATTCAGTTTAAAGTAATGCAATTACCTCTTCTCTACACTTTAATGATTTGCAATATAGATTCCTAGATTTTGCAAAACATTTTCATTCCTTATTGCCATTAAGTTAGTAAACATATACAAAAAGATCTGGCAATGTAAATGTAATACTTTCTAAGAATATACATAATTCTTTATGTCTCATACAGCGAACAATTTATAATGAAAATGAAATTAATTTTCTACGTCTTTTCTATTACATAATGTGCACTTTCTTTCTATTTTATTTAAACCGACGTATCTCCTCTCGTCGACTGCTGAACCAACCCCACCCATTCTGATACGTGTTATATCTCTCTTACACAAATAAAGTGTAGGGCATGTAAAGTATAATTCAATAAAATAGTTGAATTGATTTATTAAACCTAGTCTTGGAGTGGAATCAAACACTATTTCATCAAATGCCCATTCGACTCTGTACTGTGCAGAGATACGGTCTTGATCGCGGATAACGGTTTTGTTGTTCCGATTTGGTGGTGCATTGTTCGGTCATAGCAATACACAACCATAAGTGTACGGAACGAGGGGTTGGGGTTCGTGCCGTGTGTGTGTGTGTGGGGGGGGGGGGGGGGTCAAAATCGATGGAGAGCTTCAGGAAAATTGAAACCCCATATAGCAGTTTACTAAAAAAAAAAAAAATCCAATTTTATTAACATGATATCCACATACATAATAACAGACATAAGTATAATACATAGTTACATGAAGATTTAATATATCAATTTTTTTTTTCTCCACAGAGACAAAAAACAACAACCCAGCAAGAGAGGCCAATTATGTACTCAATATTCGGGCTAAAAAAAACCACACAAAAAAACAACAACAAAAAACAACAACAACCAAACCAAAACCTACATTTTAAATAAATTGTGGTAAATTGACCAAATTTGGTGAATCTATCAGAATTACGGGAACAAAAAGCAATAGTCTTTGTATATAATAGTAATCGGTCAAAATTGGGTACATATGCATTGTAATGACTTTTGAATAATAAGTGTTTAGTAACCAAAACAACTGCATTAATTTGATCATTATTTCTAGTTAAAAAACCAAGCGTAACATTTTGTTTATTAAATTTAATATTACTACCAGTTTTTATATAAATCCAGTTTTGAATATCAGTCCAGATAGAGTTGACCAATGTACATTCCCAAAACAAATGAGTCATTGTACCAAGTTCTAAATTACAAAAACTACACATTGGAGAAGAAATATAACCAATTTTGTATAGATATGTATTTACTGGAAGTATATTATGGATTATTTTAAACTGAAACCAACGTAACTCAATGCTTTCCGTGCATCGTAATGGAATTGTATTTATCATTTCCCATTCAGCATCAGAAAAAATACAATTTAATATTTTTTCCCATTTTAAGTTACATGCTAATTTTTAAAAAGATGAACGTAATAATTTATTATAATAATATCTACTTCCCATAACAGCTGTTTTCAATTGTCTCATATCGTATGGTAATATGGGAGAGGTAATTTTATTTATCTGTTTAACTTTACACAATTTAAGATATTGTTTTACTACACTAATAACACCTTGGTATGTTAGAAAATCAATATTGAGCTTATATATAGATTTAAATTCGTTGTAAGATAAAATTAGATTTTATTTCACATAATAAGTCGTTAATAAATTTTACTCCAACCTCATACCAATCCTTATAAAATAAAGTGTTTCCATTTATCTTTATATTGTTGTTATTCCAAATATACTCTGTCAATATCTCTTCTGATGTGATCTTAGATTTGCATTTTTTAAGATATGAACTCCATGATATTAATGTATCTCGCCAAAAACAATTATAAATATACTGAGAATATCGATCTATTCTTTCAGAGTCAAAATTCATTACATTGGTTAAAAATGTATACTTTTGAATAATTAATTCCTTCCATTTTGATTCAGTTTTAACTAATCTTTTAATCCAGGTTATTTTTGGGGCTTTTATGAAATCTTTAATTATAGGGACTTTAATGCCACTATCTTTTAGATTTTTTGACATTTGAATACGTTTAACTCTGTCAGGTTTTCCATTCCATATAACAAGAAAGAACTGTCGCTGAAGAATTTCAATATCATCATTATGTGGGTTTGGAATAGCAGAAAATAAATGATTTAATTTAGGTAGAATCAAACTCGTTAGGATTATATTTCTAAATTTTCTACCTAACGGTGTTAAAGTTCCACTAGACCACATTTTTAATAGTTTTTTTATGGAATTTATTTTACTTTTATAATTAATCTGTACCATATTTTATAAGTCAATATCAAATTTTATACCTAATAAAGCAAACGTTTCTGTCCAATCAAAATTCCATTCTTTACACAGTTTATATCTACTTCTTTTTTTAGAACCTATCCATATTAATTTTGTTTTGTCTACATTAACCTTGAGGCCCGAAAATCTTGCATAAAACTCTAATGTATTTAGAACTGCATAGAGGCTTTTTTCTGTTCCATCTAAAATTACTGTTGTGTCGTCAGTAAACTGGGTTAATAAAATTTCTATATTTCCTACTGTTATACCTTTTATATTCTTTCTAGTTTTTAACATCCTATTGAGAATTTTACCACAAATGAGAAAAATATATGGAGATATCGGGTCCCCCTGACGGCAACCTCTTTCCAATTTAAAAAAAATGATGAAGCAAAACCATTAACAAGAACAGCTGACGTGAGAGTCCTTATGAAAAATAGAAATCCATTTTTGTATTGAAGGCCCAAAACCAAAATATTTAAGAACATTATAAATAAATTCCCAGTCTACTGAATCAAATGCCTTTTCAAAGTCGATTAACAATAATAAGCCAGGAATTTGTAGATTTTCTGTACGTTCCATAATATCATATATTAATCTTGTTACTTCACCAATCTATCTTCCCGACATGAAACCTTTTTGTTCTTCACTGATTATCATTGGCAACACTGATTTTATTCTTGCGCTATAGCAGCTGATAGAGTTTTATATGAAACATTTAATAAGGAAATGGGTCTCCAATTTTAAAAAATATTGTTTAGGTTTATTTCCCTTTGGAATACATGTAATAATTCCTTGTTTTTGAGTAATAGAAAGATTTTCTATTTGATAAGCATAATTTAAGGATCGTAATAAATATTTATTCAAGTCAGTCCTAATAAATTTGAAAAATTCATCAAGTCCCGGACTTTTTTTCATTTTTCATATTTTTTAATACTGTTAGTATTTCAACATAGGTTAATTCCCCTTCAAGTTTTTCTGCATCATCTTGAGTAAGTTTGGTAAAATTATTTTCTTCAAATAATACATTCAAATTTATGTCGCTTATATCTTTTTTAGAATACAATTTCTTATAAAATAGTTTTGTTTCATGTAATATATCTGATGTTTTTGAAATGATTTTGCCATCTTGAGTTTCCAATTCAATAAATGATTTGTTTAAAAAAATTCTTGATTCCAACTTTAAAAAAATATTTTGTGGGTTTCTCACCTTTATCTATCCATCTTGCTTTAGATCTTATAAAGTTTCCTTTTGCTTTTTTAATGCTAATATCTTCTAATTTACTGTTTATGTCTTTGATTTCTTTTATCAGATTATTTTTTATTTCAATATCATTTATAGCATCTAGTTCTTTTGTCAAGTTATCAAGTTTAGAATTTAGGTTAATTTCATCTTCCATTTGAATCTTTTTTTTTAGTTGAAGAACATAAAATTGTATTTCCACGTATCGTAAATAATAACGTTTCCCACAGTAACTGGTCATCTATAGTGAACTCCGTTTTTTCATAATCAGTATCTGCATACTGTTCAAGAGTTTATTTTATTGTTTCTTTAATTAAAGGGACATTCCTGAGTTTGCTGCACTTTTTAAGATGTTATTGATTGACAGAGACTTTTTAACGATTGTAATTACATATCAAATATATTGTCCTACATAACATGTTAGTGACTGTATATTAAACGTGTTTCTGATCGTTCTAATATTTGTACTAGCGTAAATTTCATTTTATTTCCTAACATTTTTTTTTTCGTACGTACAAAATTATTTGAAGACAAAGTCCAGTTTGGGCTTCTTACGAATATTAAGACGACCAGAAACACATTTAATATACAAACACTGACATTCTAAACAACAAAATATATTTAATATGTAGGTTTAATCGTAGAAATATTTTATTAGTCGGAAACATTTAACAACTCAGGAATGTCCCTTTAAACTTACATATTTATGGTCATTTAATAATGAGTTGTTAAATTTCCAAAAACCTTTTCCTCTTTCAATTTTATTTAATTTTAATTTTAAAATAATTGGTGAATGATCAGATCTAAAACTTGGTAGAATATCAGTAAAAGTAACTGCAGATAAAAGATTATGTAAAATAAAGAAAAAAATCTAAACGAGACTGTTTCAGTGGGCTTGGCTGCTTCCATTAGAACCTTTTCAAATTAGGATTTTGTTTTCTCTCCAAGGATCTACAAGGTCTAATGTTTCCTTAAAATCCATAAACCTTTTTTTTTTGAGCTATAGGGTTATTCAGTGCTTTATAAT
Organism: Gigantopelta aegis; assembly: GCF_016097555.1. Classification (NCBI taxonomy): domain Eukaryota; kingdom Metazoa; phylum Mollusca; class Gastropoda; order Neomphalida; family Peltospiridae; genus Gigantopelta; species Gigantopelta aegis. The sequence continues at coordinate 7,508,365 of NC_054713.1, read as the reverse complement.
TAAATAAGTCAAGGATGGGGTCTTGAAATAGATTCCAATCACCACAAACAATTATTTATTTGTTATCAGAAGTATCTATAATATTTTCTATTCTATCAACAAATTCAGGAGTATCTACATTTGGACCATAAATACTAATTAATATTAGTGTTTGACCATTTATCTCTATATTTAATACTAACAAATTCAGGAATATCTACATTCGGACCATAAATACTAATTAATATTAGTGTTTGACCATTTATCTCTATGTTTAATACTAGCAAATTCAGGAGTATCTACATTCGGACCATAAATACTAATTAATATCAGTGTTTGACCATTTATCTCTATGTTTAATACTAGCAAATTCAGGAGTATCTACATTCGGACCATAAATACTAATTAATATTAGTGATTGACCATTTATCTCTATGCTTAATACTAGCAAATTCAGGAGTATCTACATT